>NC_056725.1:606428119-606548119 GCF_019279795.1 Protopterus annectens | reverse complement strand
ACTTCACATGTGATCAAGATGTTGGGTGAGTTAGGGAACAGATTGTTTCTGAGGGTGTGCTTAGCAATATAGAGAGAAAGGTGTATCCCATATGACAGGAGAATAAGCCTTCTAGTGCCAGTGTCAAGGACAAAGGGGATATTCACAACTGTGGGCAGTATAGCAGTATCAAACTTCTGTCCCACTGCATAAAAGCTCTAGAACATACCTCTCAACCTGGAATCATCAAAAATCTGGACAAGTCCCATAAAAAATAGGTACAAATTGGTGTGCTGATTAGCATCTTATTTGCATACATAATTATGTAACCCCACCCACTCCAATGAAATTGTGGGATATCAACTTTTAAATGCAAACTGAAGAACGGACAACCAAAATTTGGCACCACTGACCCCCTGCAGCCATTCCAATGTCCCATTACCTGACGATTTCACCCCATTTACCATAAACACTGTGTGCATACTGCTTTACTTCTATAATGATTATTTGGATTTTATTTTGACACCTGCTAAACAAAGCAATACTGTCTCAATGAAAATAGACTTGGCATTAAAAAATATCTGCCCGTGAAACTCAGATTCATTGAAATAGCATTGAAACCCACACCACATCCAAAGAAAATACATCTGGCCAGTGGTGGATAAAGATTACTTTTGGGCCGTTTTGAAATCATTGGCTCCTTGCACACAAAACAACAAACATATATGTGTTCTTTTCTTTGATGCACCTTCCTGACTTTATTAAGTTATATTCCTTGTATAATACAACACACTTGTCAGAGCGCATTTTAAATTTATTGTTTGAACATTTTTCCAGTAGGTTGTACTGTAGGCAATGAAACAAAATGCATGAACCAATAATGACAAAACGGCCCAGTTCAGAAAATTTCCATCAAAAGTCCACACCCACACTATCCTAAAAAAAATAGGAAGACTAAAACTTAATAGCTATCATTTAGTGACTTCAGTTCTCACTTCTCACCATAGCTCTCAACCTCTTAGCAGAAAAAAAAAATGGACAAAGCCAATATGGGTGGATACAAATTCAGTTCTCACTTCTCACGTCTCACTTCTCACTCATCATACCTTTCAATTCTTAGCACAAAAAAATCTGCACAAACAACAAAGCCAATAATGGACGAATACAAATTCTGTTCTCACTTCCCACCATAGCTCTTCTCAACTCTTAGCATAACAAATCTGGACAAAGCTCAGAAATGGTGGTGGCTAGGAACTTTAGGCTCTTTCGGTACAGGGTTTGAGCCTGACATACCTCTAGCCACCAGGTGTATTACATGGGGGCACTTTCGCTCTCTCTCTTTCTCTCTCTCTCTCTCACACACACACACACACACACACACACACACACACACACACACACACACACACACACACACACACACACACACACACAACACACACACACACACACACACACACACACACA
Source organism: Protopterus annectens (assembly GCF_019279795.1). Classification (NCBI taxonomy): domain Eukaryota; kingdom Metazoa; phylum Chordata; order Ceratodontiformes; family Protopteridae; genus Protopterus; species Protopterus annectens. The sequence goes on along the minus strand of NC_056725.1, from coordinate 606,546,673 downwards.
CACACACACACACACACACACACACACATATCTGAGAAAAAGTTGACCCCCCCTCAACCCACACACTTAGCTACTCACTAAAAATTCAAAGCAAAGATAGCAATAATGAATTTTAACAGTCAAAAATCAGTCATGACACATAAAATCCAAAAAAAAAAAAACAATTTCATCAGTCAATGGAAAAAAAAAAAAAACAATAATTTTGGAAAGGAACAGAAAAAGAAGAAAAGGTCATTCACACACACACACACACACACACACACACACACACACACTAATCCAAACCTGGCTGCATGAACGGCTGTTCATGCATTTGTACTCCAAAACGGCTGTTCAAACATTTGTAATCCAAACCTGGCTACATGAACAGCTGTTCATGCATTTATACTCCAAAACGGCTGTTCGTGCATTTGTAATCCACACCGAGCGCATTAGTAATCCAAACCGAGCATCCAGAGTGCTGCTGCTGTTCAAATCAAACGAACAGCCTGAATTCCCTGTTTCAAAGTGAGATTGCTGCTGCTGTCCAAAATGAATTCCCTGTTTCAAAGTGAGATTGCCTGCTTGCATTTGCCACCAGACCAGCCGGAAATGACAACGTGAACTCCTTGAGTTCAGTTCCGACTGGCTGGTAGCCATGATGGAGCTGACGTCATCACGCACGTGATGACGTCAGCTCCAACAGTGCGGTATTTGGAAAAAAATAAAAAAAATAATAATAAATAAATAAATCGGAAATTAAGGGGTGCCACTCGGGAATCGTGGCACCCCTTCATTTTGACCCCAAAACCCGGTAAAAACCGAGTAGTTCGGTATGGTTGAGAGGTATGCTCTAGAGTGGGTGATTGATAATTTGAAGATGAAGGGTAGTAGAAATTTAGATGGGAGTTGAGCAGTTTGGATTCAGATCAGGTTGCAGCACAGTCTACCCAATGTTTGCAGTGAGGCAGATAGTTGAGAAGAAGCTAGAAATGGGGAAAGCATATGGCAGGGTCCCAATAAAGCTGAATTGGGCAATCCTGCAATGGTTGTAAGTCCCAGAATCATTGGTAGAATTAGCACAGGCTATGTACAAGGATGCAGTGAGACAAGTTTGAGCAGTGTTTGGACTCCGAGGGGTTCTTGGTGGGGAGTGGTTGTGCTTCAGGATTCAGCTCTGAGCCCACTGTTTATACTGGTGATGAACTATATTTGCAAACAGGTCAGAGAGAACAGGTCAACAAAGTTGCTATATGTAGATGATATGACATTATAGGCAGACTTTGAACAAGAACTTCAACAAAGGATGGGGTAATGAAATGCAAAACTGAAGGTACTCGGTCTGAAACTGAGTAAAGATCAGACTGGTGTATTATCAGCAAATGGGAAAACCAGAAGAAGCTGAGAATTGAGATAAAAGGGAACTAGTGGAAGAAGACAACTTCATTTATCTGAGAGGGATGGTTGAGGGGAAGAGAAGTCTGAATGAGGAGGTCAAAGCCAGACTTGGAGGCTGCAGCCAACTGGCACGGAGTGTCGGGAGTGGTGTATCACAAAGTAATGCCAAAGAAGCTGATGATTAGGGGTACAAAACAGTACTGCAGCCAGTACTAATATATTGTACATAAACATGAGCAGTGAAGGCAGAGTAGGTGAGGAAGCTAGAAGTGATGGAGATAACTGCCTGAGATGGGTGTTAAGATGCATATTGTGGGACAGATGAAGAAATGAGGACATTGGAGCAGAATCCCAAGTTGCTCCAGTTACAGAGAAGGTTAAGAACAGATTATGGTGCTTCAGGCAGATGTGCAGGAAAACAGAAGACAATTTGTGGAAGATGATTTGGGACAGATGAGAAGAAAGCAAGAGGAGATGAGGACATCCAGAAAATAGATGGATGGATTGTATGAGAGAAGACATGTAAGAGTCAGGCATGACTGTCAGAGAAGGTCCGAGAGTGGGATTGAATCGACATAGATGGCAACAATTGACAAGACATTGCAACTCCATGTAAAAATGGGGGGGGGGGGGGTTGATGTTGATGAGTGTACATGTCTGAGAGTAAGATGTTGAAATACATTATTTAGCCATCCTTTCTGTCACTTAATCCCATTCAAACAGAAATTGAATAGTCAAAAATTGCTATTTGTAGGGATAGAAATGCAAGATGTAGGCAACTGCTGAGCATCAATCTGGCTTGTTTGGGACAGAGTTTGTGTATTTGCAGATGAAACTAGCTGAATTAATGTGGCCAGAATTTTTTACTTGATCGCAAGCATTAATTGGAATAATACCTACACAGAAAGCAGTTATTATATGGGGTGGGGAGGCAGTCTTTCTGACTTCAAATGACTGTTGGTTTGGCATGTTAGAAGCATCTGTGTGTTGTCTGTGCCCCTGTGTATTGTGGTAAACAAGTTGTAATACAATATTGTGACTATAATTCCTTTATTTGGTCGTAGATACTTGAGGTAGACCTAGTCCGAATGGAGTTACTCATCTGACTGACTAATGCTGTCACTTTTTCACATTTAAACACTCATTCATTTTTTCTTGCTAAGAGCACAGTATGTATGAGTGAAAACTTTGTTAGAAAATTAGAGTTTTTATTTGTGGACAGAATTATGTGAGTGTTTCACATTCAGATCAGGTGTACCCTATCAGAAGGGATATATTCTGATGGGACAATTTGTGTGCTAAAAGAGCTGAATGACATTCTGTGGTACCTTATTAACACAGTAAAGACCCAATCTGTATTTTGACTTTCAGAATTGTTGCTTTATTATTGTAATTAAATACTACCTCTACTGCATAGGTCTTGAATTTCTTATTAAGCCTGCATATTTTCCTCCTCCTAGTGGGATCAGATACACAGTACCTAAATCATAACTACTGTATGCTTTTATAACAGAGGAACTGAATCTTTAGTTTATTTTCCACTGTGTATGATGCTTTCAAGCAGTTGAAATATTCAAATACAAAAACTATTTTCAGGAATTGTGATAACACTCAAAAATTAATTATGTAGCTGCAGTGTTATCTGTTTGTTTGAAAATGCAAACTGAAAACGTTTACTCTAAAACTTTAAATGACTTCAAAGAACCAACCCTGTATTAATAAGCACCACCAACAGGCCTACATGGCCCTTAATAATAAAATAGATTTATTAACCAGTTAGGTCCACTGGACACACAGTTCTTTATCGGGGTGACCCGAGAGCAATGTCTGATTAAGTGATTTGCTCAAGGTTATACAGTAGGCAAATACATGAGAATAATCTTGATGATTGGTTGGGAAATAGGAAATTCATCCCAGGGATCACCTATGTGGCTCTGCTCGACAGGAGCACAGGAAAATAATTTTCTTGGGTGACGAAAGCCAGGGTACCTTTTTGGCTAGGCTTATGTAGGCCCTAGGGCCAATAGCCTAGTACCTACCTATGAACCAAACCCTGTACTATGGGAACTACAGCTCACAACCATAACCCTCTGCAACAACTGCAAGACATCATGGGGCGGATTTCTGTTAAGAATGTTTCATGCTGCAAATTGGATTAAATTCAGTTCCTGTAATATGGGTATATATAATATCTTTTCTTGGTGAGAAATTCAATACATGTTCATAATATATCTATAATTCTTTGTCATTATATCAGAAGTCAAACTCATGTACATTTCTCCAGAATACTGCACTTTGTCATGAGAAAAGTAACAACATCAAAATTAACTGTACATACATAGGAATGCACAGTCCTTTCAAGATGACAGTATGACTTGTTACATTTTGCTTGTTTTAGTATGCGTGAGGAATGTAATACAAGTCCAAGGTGTAACTGTGAGCCATTATTATATCAAAAGTACACATTTCTGTTAAATAAGGTAATTTCTTGTCATTGGAAAATGCTGCTATCAAAATGTCTATAGTGGCAGTGTAGGGTTGCCAGCCTCAGTATTATGTTGTATATAGATGCTGAGTGTATTGTGTACCCAAATATCCATTTATAGTCCCTTGAAAATTGTTTTATTTTCTCGAAACAGTCGTAGAGGATTTGACATATGGCCATTTAAGCACAGTTATGAACTACATGGTTTTATACTCCTTTGATAGTGACATTCTGGCATACTGCATTATATGTTTCCATCTTGGGATATGCTTCTTTTCAGGGTGCAGTTAGCATATGTCCAGAATATATATTTTTTTGATTTTCATTGCATCACGTGGAGTATGGCTATTTCTACTGAATATATTTATCACTGCAACAATGTTGCCATCTAAATACCATTTATTTACAGAGGCAATGTAGTGTGGATGACTTCATCATTGAGTGGCTACATTCTTGAGGGTACAGTGACAGCTATAGGTAAGTTGTGTGTTTGTGCCCTAAGTATTGACAAAGGGGAACATCTACAAGACCTTTTACATATAACTACCAAATACAGGCATTTGACACATATAGGCTGGCATGTTGCATTATACTTATTTTCCATTTGAGGCGAGTATATACTTTTCAAGGCAGAGAATGCAGTATATGCATAGATACATCTGTATCAACCTTTTATTTTATATCAGAAGTAAAAAAATCATACATATTTTCTTGAGTAGGGAAGTTTTTTTCTGTCACTGGAAAAATGTCACTATCAAAACACTCTATACCAGCAAAGGCAGAGGCAGTTTGGTATGGCCAGCCTCAATCCTGAGCTGTCTTTAAAACCTTAAGAATAGAATGGCAGCATTGAGTGCATTTTGTTCGAGTATCTAAATATAGTTCTCCTAAAGATTTCCCAAGGATTGTCAGTGGGAAACTAATGCATATCTTGTCATGTATTATACATTTGATATCCACAATCTGGCTTGTTGCATTTAGTGTGTTTCCCTTGGGATAATTATATGACAACTTTTCAGGCTGAAGAATACACACCCAGAATGCAGCTGTATTAAGCTGTCATTACAGCTGATGTAGAATTATTCATATTTCTCCAGAAAAGTCAAGTTTTCTGTCACTGGATTTATGTCGACCCAAGCATGCACACAAATTTAGATTCTGTGCTATGGAAGACATTGTATGTTGACAAAGTTGTCGCTGTGTCTATATACAGCACACCTAAATGCATTCTGAGCTGAGAATAATGACATTTCTGAGAAATATGCTATGAAATTTGTAATGGTTTCCAAATGCATGGTTACATAATGGCAGGTGCCACCAGTAGGCCTGCATAGTTATTTGATTGATATGTTTTGCCACTTGGTTCACAACAAACCTAAATTGATATTTTTTTCTTGTAGACCAACTTATTGTATAACTGAATCATATAATTTTTGAGTTTTTATGCTGGTCTAACTAAAGTAATATTTATATCCCAGAAAACTGATATGTGACAAAAACATATTTTACTTGTGCAGGCGTGCATACATCTGAGAGTATTGTTTCCATGCCATTAGTGCCGTTAGCTCATCCAGTGTGCTGCGTGAGGCAGAGCATCTAGTTATCTAGTCCTGAAAATGGTATAAAGAATCTGGAAGCCATACAGATATGTTCACATTTGTAAATATGATCAAATAAAGTCAAAATGACTGTTAGAAATTGACAAACTGCAGCATTTGCAAAATAGTTGCTTCCAAAGTGTAGTTTACCTTTCTTTTTTGAGTAGCAGATGTAAAGGCTATCAAACAACATGAATCTATGATCTTGCCTTGACTTCAGACTTAAAAGGGGTATATATATTTCTGTTATTTTCATTATTTTAAAGATTGTAGCATAAAATGACAGTAAAATGTTTTTCTGTTAAAATGTAAGATAACAACAGAAAGTTATTTTTCTAAGTAGTTGTATAAGTATAATTCTCTGAAAGAATTCAAGAGGTTGTGTTGTACCAATTTGGAAATCCAGCTTTTTGTGAAATGGGAGCAAAATAGTGCAAGATAATCAAGAGTTGGAAGTCTTCTTGAAAATAAAATTGTCAGTAGTAAAGAGGTTGAGTCGGAGCTTTTGAGTCAGTGTGATTAGCATTTATATATATATAGAGCCTTCTGCAGTTTTTACATCTGTTGTCTGTTATGGATTTAACAGGATGTCTGTATGAACATTCTGTAGTTGCTTCCATTTTCTACACTACATATGTTTTAAGGTTACAATTTTAGGGATCACTTTTTAACTCCAGCAGTAGTTTCTGCTCTATATTATTGAATATGGTCTCTCAATTAAGTGACATGTCATAAATTACTTTCCAAATATCTGTCCACCCATAACTTCTTTTTACCAGTTTTGCACTTGAGTCGGTTTGTCACTTCCACAGTGACAACCACCTAGAGCCAATGTTCACACCATCTGGTTGCTAGCTCTGCCACTATATTGTTCTTGCATATTGCACACGCACACAAGCACACACACACACACACACACACACACACACACACACACACACACACACACACACACACATACAGTCACACCTCATGCAAATTTTGAGTGTCCAATCCGCAAACACAGGGAGGGCATGTAGACTGCACAAAGAAGGCACCCCATCCAAGAAATATGTACATGGAAACAATTATCACATACCTGTACAGTGGCTAGTGCTTCTGTCTCTGTCCAGCTGTACACTTTTCAGAATCTGTTAATGAGCTTATAATGCATGCTGTGAAACTCTGGTTACTGTCTTGTACCTGACTTTAGACTGGTCCTTGATCTGCTGAGCCAGATCAAATGTTGTTCTCCTTTGGACATCAAAGTTATATGCAAAAGTATCTGAATGTAGGTCATTCTGGAGTTCATATCAGTGCTGTCCAATCCAACCTTCTTCATGAGCTCACTAAGCTCTGAGTGGTGCAGTGGTAGTGCTCCCTAAGCTTTGAGCTGGTGCAGTGATGGTGCTTCCTAAACTTTGACTGGTGCAGTGGTAGTGCTCCAAAAACTTTGAGTGGTAAAGTGGTAGTGCTCTCTAAACTTTGACTGGTGCAGTGGTAGTGCTCTCTAAATTTTGACTGTTGCAGTGATAGTGCTCCCTAAACTTTGAGAGGTACAATGGTAGTGCTCCCTAAACTTTGAGAGGTGTAGTGGTAGTGCTGCCTAAGCTCTGAGTGGTACATTTGTAGTGCTGCCTAAGCTTTGAGTTGTACAATGGTAATGCTCTCTAAACTTTGACTGTTGCAGCGGTAGTGCTTCCTAAACTTTGAGAGGTGCAGTGGTAGTGCTCCCTAAACTTTGAGAGGTGCAGTGGTAGTGCTCCCTAAACTTTGAGAGGTGCAGTGGTAGTGCTGCCTAAGCTTTGAGTGTACATTTGTAAGTGCTGCCTAAGCTTTGAGTAGTGCAGTGGTAATGCTCCCTAATCTTTGAGTGGTGCAGTGGTAGTACTCCCTAAACTTTGAGGGGTAGAGTGGTAGTGCTCCCTAAACTTTGACTGGTACAGTGGTAGTGCTCCCTAAACCTTGAGAGGTGCAGTGGTAGTGCTCCCTAAACTTTGAGAGGTGCAGTGGTAGTGCTGCCTAAGCTTTGAGTGTACATTTGTAGTGCTGCCTAAGCTTTGAGTAGTGCAGTGGTAATGCTCCCTAATCTTTGAGTGGTGCAGTGGTAGTACTCCCTAAACTTTGAGAGGTAGAGTGGTAGTGCTCCCTAAACTTTGAGAGGTGCAGTGGTAGTGCTCCCTAAACTTTGAGAGGTGCAGTGGTAGTGCTGCCTAAGCTTTGAGTGTACATTTGTAGTGCTGCCTAAGCTTTGAATGGTGCAGTGGTAATGCTCCCTAATCTTTGAGTGGTGCAGTGGTAGTGCTCCCTAAACTTTGAGAGGCAGAGTGGTAGTGCTCTCTAAACTTTGACTGGTACAGTGGTAGTGCTCCATAAACTTTGACAGGTGCAGTGGTAGTGCTCCCTAAACGTTGACTGGTGCAGTGGTAGTTCTCCCTAAGCTTTGACTGGTGCAGTGGTAGTTCTCCCTAAGCTTTGACTGGTGCAGTGGTAGTGCTCCATAAACTTTGAGAGGTGCAGTGGTAGTGCTCCCTAAGCTTTGAGAGGTGCAGTGGTAGTGCTCCCTAAGCTTTGAGTGGTGCAGTAAGTAGTGATGCCTAAGCTGAAAATCATTGATATTAACAGGCCAAATGGCAGCCTGTTTGTGTATCACTGCACCCTTATTTGTTGAAAAGGTGGTGATGTGACATTGGATAAGAAGTCTTTTCAATAGCATCCATCCTAATTTCTAAAGTTCTTAATTTTTCTTTTTCAAATGAAGTGTAATTTGCTGATGTGGCCGGGCTTCTAAATTACATTAAGGTGACTCTGAAACTTCATCTGATTTGTTTTAATTAGTTTTTGTATTCCTTCAGAGAAACTGAGGTACTCACTCAACAATCTGTGCAGGCTATGTTTTCTTCGTGTCTTTGCTTATGCTGTTTAGTTTCTGTATTTTCTGTGTGTCCATTTATACTATATAGTTTCTGTATCACCCTTAATTGCTGTGGAATAACTTAGGAAATCTGATCCATACCTATTGAGCCTATTAAGAATGGACCTTATTACTCTGCCATTTTCTCTTTCTGACTCAGGCCAACCTTTCACGTATAGGCAGCTTGTTGGTGTTTACACATGGTTTCTTGCACCTGTGACCATAGATTGCTGTAATTGTCACTAGGAGGTATGTTTTCAGAAACTGCGTTATGTAAGCACCTTAATTTATTGGTCTACTACTACAGCCTATGTTTGGCTTTGTGGCACTGTTGTCCTCATTTATAATATTCACCCACATATGCTGTTTTATTTCAGAATATTTGTGTTCTCTTTAGTCTTTTTTTTCCTAGATACATTATTTTTTTACCATTTATTTTGATCTTCTAGTTATATGACTCTGTCTTGTCTGTTCTGTGTACTTTGTTTTCTTCTAGAAACTTAAGCAAGCATATGAAAAAGAAGAGAAATATTAACAGTCCATATATCAGTTTGGTGTAAATTGTTCATAAATAGTAACAAATTAAGTTTTCAAGTGGCTAGTGCCAGTCTGAGTAATGGAACAGTTGAAATAAGTTGGCATTCATATGTTTAGTACTACCTTCTCCCAGATCCATTTAGAGTAATTTCTGACTTTTGTAGTACATAATATGCACACATAACAAATGATGAAATTTCATTGTTCATTCATCTTATTTATTTTATTTAAGTGCCCTTCATTCACACGATTTGCAGGGTATTGGTTTTCCTGTAACTACTGCTTATTAAAAAGTCTTGAAGACCTTTTATTGCAAAATACTTTTTGAATACTGTTGAAAAATATATTTTAATAATCCATTTTCTCTTCATTTATGTATAGCTATGGATTTGTTTCAAGGAACATTTAATAAGTTTTTAGTTCTGTTAGAAAAAGTGGCTTCTAAGTCAAACATGACTCAGAAAACAAGACACCAAGATTGAAGTGCAAACTATGTCTGCAGCTGAATGGATGGTTTCAGTTTTTCTTTCACAATTTCAGAATCACTTGAATTGTTTATTTATATACATTTTGAGTCTGTATATGCCATAATTTACTCTTAAACATGAAATTAAAGTAATGTAAATTAAATATTAGGTTATTGCTATAGCATTAAACATGATTTGCAGAGCATGTGGCCAAAAGTAGATCCATGTATGTATGAGGAGAGCCACAGTGAGGGGAAACCTGAACCTAAAACAATATAAGGACCATAGCTGAAGAAGGTAAGTACCTTAATGCACCAACCAGCAGTACTGTTTTTGGGGCATTTGGCAGGTTGTGAAGCCTTTTCTGCCTAGCTTGTATCTTTTACACGTCAGCAATGTGAGATGACCACACAGGTCTTCACTGATGTGGTTGCTGCTGTTATATCATAATTGCCTCTTAGTGTGACTTTGGGTGCTGAGTATACTGAGAACGGGGATTAAACGTCTGTGGATTGAAATGACTTTCAAGTTCTTGAGTATGATAAAATCATTGGTGTGGTCATAAGCATGCACTTAAGCATACACCTAACAACATATAGGCTGAACCCATGCCCTTCTAAGCTGGTTTTAGCCTGTCTGAATAAACTACACCCAGTTATAATACCTTGCATCATCCATGAGGTCAGGTATATTTTAAAGGAGGCTTTAATTATTCCCAGCCTCGACAAAAAAGGTTTGATTTCCAGATTTCTTGATTTTCATTTTGTCTGTAACTTAACCTTTCTTGGGAAAGTTACTGTGAAGGTAGTTTTAGTAACTTTAGTGATATAACCTTTAATAGACTCCTAGATCACTATCAGTTTTTTGCACTCGCCATAGGGGTGAGACTCCTTAGGAAGGCTAGTAGTCTACTTATGGAAGTAATAAAAATTTCTTCTCTGCACTAGTCTTACCGATCGCCACATAATCTGATAGGATTGGCCACAGTTCCCTGACTGAGCATCTATCACCACACTGTGGTTTTTCCTGTGCTGTCCTAGTCTAATCTAAACTGCTCCAAAGAACAACCAGTCACTCTCCACACAAGTGTCTCTCTCCTTGGAAGGTATATCATGAGTAGGAGCTGGTTATTTATATATTTTACTAATAGGACTGTCCAGTTGGATTGAGGCCCATGTTTAGTGCTGGCCTGGGAATATTAGTTAATTGGATTGTTCAAAGTCACACAGATAAAAATGAACACTGAAACAACCAGATTAAGGACTGTAGGATGAAGATCTTTAACGGATCATAGCCTTAATCTTGTGTGCTAAACTGCCAGATGAGTTCAGTTTTTGGTCCATTTTTATAGCAGGTGATGACATTTTAGTAGTTCAGTCATTTTTTTTAATATTGTAGCATGTTTTACCCTCAGTACGTTTGAAATATGCACATGCTTATATGAGCAGCAAGTTTGTGTTTGCATAAGCGTTGTCTTATCACACTGATTCTACTGCAGTATTCTTTCTAGCATTATTTATCCTGCAGGTCCATTTTCAAGTTCCAGATTTCAGCTTTAAGATGTGGTTAAACATGTATGGGCCACATAATTTCATTGTTTAAACAAGAAAACATATCTGATAAAAGTCTAAATTTGGAGTATGGTGCTGAAACTTGACTATTGTGATTCTTGGCAAGGAAATGTTTGTGGGGTTTAGAAAATGAGCACTGAAATCCATTTCAAAGTTGTCCATATAAGAAAGCAGGCAAACACTTTAGTTTAGGTATATTTGGCCCAGAAACTGAGCATCTCTTTTTTATCAGGTGAGCAAATTAACACTGGAAAATAAGTTAAGAAACCTCCTAAGATTTATTTGAACTATTCATGAAGGCAGCATTCATTAAATACTTATCCTCAAAAAGCCTGTGGCCCCTCTTTCCACAGCAACAATATTAACATCACTGTGAAAATCATGCCTTCCATCAAGCCATGCTTTGGACTGCAGTACTGCATTGCGTATGTCCTTTCTAAGATGTAGCAGTTTGATTTAGGTTTGACCCTTGGATATCATAAAGCATTAATTTTTTGTAACCTTAGTCATTTAGTAGTGTGAATCATAGTGTCCTGGTATGGAAATGAAGCAAGTGCACTCAGTGCAGTCCTAACTGTCTGGGTTTATACAATAAAAGTAAAGGCTGTCTGTCAGCGTATATCTACTTATTCTGCCTTTTTTTCTGAAACTAGATTTGGTCTACTGTGCTTTTCATTCTATATTTAGTGACTGTCTCAGCTGAATCCTTATGTAGAATTAATCTTCTGTGTAGAAGTCATTGCATTGTAATTAATGAGGCACTGTATTGCAATGGTACTGTAGAATTTGATCTTCATATAGGATTCATTAGATTGCAACCTTTTACATTTCCTACAACTATTAAGTGCTTTCAATACTAGAGGTTTTTCCATGCCTTTAAATCACATCACATCAGGTACTGTGTTCCCATTCCAAAGAATCTTTTTCCGGCAGTCTAGGCAGAGGCTACCCATGTCAGTGAGGCTGCACAGAAGTCATAAACATTTATATGAAATATAACACTCACAAAATAATGGAGAAAACATGATGTAGACATAATGCCACAGTAAATACAAAATAATGGAGAAAACACGATGTGGACGTAAAGCCACCGTAAATCGCTTTTGCTGAAAAAGGCAGCCGGGGTTGGGGACCATTTCTGATAGCAAGTAATGAGGATACAGAAGTAGGGGGAATTGGGGATTATACTGTGTGTGTGTGTATATGTGTGTGTGTGTGTGTGGGGGGGGGGTTTGCAGCCTTTGTGAAATGTTTTATTGACACATTGGAAAGGCATACGTTGTGACTACTGAAGACAAACATCTTCTTAACCTGCCCAAGTTACATCACTATGAGGTCTGTAAAGGAGCATGCACACTATCTGGCTTTACTACCCAAATGGAAATGTATTTTATAGTGATTTAGCCTTAATAATGTGAAGCGGCTTGTAGTCTTGATGTCCTCCTTTGCCAGGGGGGACTCGGGACTAAGAGACTCTGTCAAAAAAAAAAAAAAAACACATACTTTTTTGATGCCTTTGTTGAAGGTTGGGCGTCAAGCTGGTACCTAGGCACTGTAAAAATCTACTGCCAATCATTAGCGTATTGAAGTTCCGCTGTGGCGACCCCTAACCGGGAAAAGCCGAAAGAAGAACAACCTGCCTGATCCACCTAGTTTTCCAACCATGCCTTTTTACAAATGCTAGTGTGATGATTTCCTGTGCCATCTACACTTCAGAAAGAGAGAAGGCAGTAAATATTTAAAAATTAGTGGAGATGACACACAGTCAGGAGAACAAAAAACAGTAGACGAATTAAGTGCTCTGCAACATCAAGTCGCATTCGTACAGTCAGACTCGAACTTCATTTATAAACGTAAATAAATAACACATGCAGTAGAATGAGATGCAACTCACTGAAAAATAAGTACATACACTTTTAATCGGTCACGTGTGACACTACCATTTTATTATTTTGGTATTCACATTTTACACATAATTTTCCCAGTTTCAGTAGTACCGCCACACTGAATCCCTCCCATTATGGCTTGCGTTTGGTTACTTTAGCAACAGTAAAGCTTTTCACACATTACATGTTAAGTTGCTGAAAAAATATTCAAAGTGTGTTATCTTTTTTAATTTAACAATGGAAGCTAGAAAGATAATATTTCACAGCATTTGAATCTGGAATGCATGTAGATCAGATAGTATAATGCATGTGAGAGCTTCTCATCAGTCTTTCAAAACTGGAGACAAGAAGAGTAACGTAATTCTATAAGTAGAGCATTTAGCTTTGTTTAGTGATTATGTAGTAACTACTGCGGTTCCTGCGATTGTTTATATTAAGATATGCAAGGACGTGGAGTAGCAAGGTGTGATGGATGGCCTTATATAATACCCATCCAGGACTCTTATTTTCGAATAAATTAATGTTCCTGTAATAAAGCTGTAAAAAAGATGAGATGAGGTTAAAAAAAAAAAAAAAAAAAAAAAAAGTAAACACAAGATTGATTAGTCGTTCATTTTAATGTTACCTGTGTTCCCTGTATGATGATTACTGTCAGTTCTAAATGTTGCTGCCTATAGAGCAGCAGTTGTACTCTTTTCTTGGTCTGATGTAAACGCACACAGGATAATTAAGAATAGCTATGAAAACTCCTCTCCCTATAAAAACATTGTTTTAGCTGTTAACTCAGCACCAGACATTATGTTACTAGGATGACATATTGCACCTCCTTTAGTAAACAGCTAAGCATCCCAGCTATTAAAATTAACAAAACAAAAAATGCACCAAATAATACACCATCCACCCATCCCACCCCACCTCCACACACACACACACACACACACACACACACACACACACACACAGGCGCTTGCACCATACCTCTGTGACCGTGTACAGACTACCTTTGAAGTCACACAAACTCCCAGAAGGGAAAATGTTTTATTAATTTAAGTTGCTCCAATAGCGTGCCTCAAACTGCAACATCTCCAATAACCAAAATGACAGAGTATTCACTACTCAGATGCCCCAGTTCTCAGACTTCCGTCTCCAGAATGTGAAGCACTACCTTTCACGGTGTGTGAAAATATGCCAAAAGATGAACATTTACTGACAGCTTCAAATAGGGAGTTCACAGCATGGTTAATTGTCCCTTCATATGTACAGGGTACAAATAAATTATATTGATGAATTGATACAATTCAGTATAATTTTATCATGGATATCAGTTAAAATATTAACAAAGAATGTGTGATACAGGCTGTTTCAGTCTGGAACAATGTGGAACTTGGGGTTTGTGGAATGTTTAAGCCTCAAAATGTGGAACGTTCCTCTTGGTGAGTACAGCTGAAGAGGTATGTTTGATCTCGGCAACTTCTGAAAGAGATTTTTGGGTGCTCCTGACAAATGTTATAAGTGTAATAAACTATACTTTATGTAGAGTTAGTAATACAATTTACTGTCAGGCAGGATCAGTGTTTTTTATTGCTGTATAACAGATAACTCAAGTCCCATACTCCCATCAAGCTTAGCAAGTTGACAGCAATCCATGTAGTCAAAAGTTGACCTCACATAAAAATAAATACAAAAAAAAAAGACTCACCAAGAAACGTTTCTGCTATGATCTCTTTCCAGAGGTCAGCCACTATCCTTCAGCTAAGAGAAACTAAAAGTTTGTTTATGTGAACACCAGAGTTTTCTAGTTTAAATAACAGAAGAGAAAGACCGGAGATCACACATTGATAATGCATGAGTCCAGGATGTGTTTGTTATGCGTGATATCAGCATGAGCACAAAAAAAAAAATGAAATTAAACATAAAAAGGAAATCTGGATTTAAAGGGGCCACTTGGAAATTCGTGACTCCCTATTATTTTGAACCCAAAAACATAAATACCGAGGAATTTGGTACAGTTGAGAGGTATGCCAATTACAGTATAGCTGCCCATCCTCCCAATGGGTCTGTATTAGAAGACCGAAGATGCATTCTTTCGAATGCATCTTGGTCGAACTTAAAAGGCTGAAAGTGCAAAATATCAAAGCGGCTGTTAAGTGAATTCTTTCCATGAGAAAGAATTTGCTTGGCCACCTCGGTACTTTGCCATTTTTGGCACTGTAGTGCGGTCTCGGAGTTGGTATATTTAAGTAGGGGGGGTGTGGGGGTGCAGCCCCCCACTTAATGTAATGTTTGAAATTTATTATTTTTTTTTTGTTGGAACAGCGATTTTGCTGTTCTGACACTTCGACATTATAAGCTTTCGTGTACATAGGGTCGATTAATCACTGTTCGCTTTTTTAAGCATTCAGTGATTTAATATAGACCCCTCCCAACAAGGTGTTGAGGTCAGTGGACAGAATGAGGAAGCAAGTCTATGCCTCGGGTACATTTGCCTTGAGGGCATTAAATGACCTCATACATGACATGATTCCAAAGAGACATTGAGGAACAAGCCTTAGACTCTGAGGCAGCCTGCCACTGCTGAGACTAGGAAACAGCTTGAGTCTCAGGTGGCAGCTGTGTTCACTGTATATAGCCTCAACATGAGACTGATTGATGGATATTACAGCTGATGGAGCAATTAGGGCAGCTGGAGCAGGCACTACCATTAGGTGACATGGCTGAGTCTGTCTCTGTAATTTAGTGAACAACTTTGTCACCCTGTTCAGTGGCCCCTTGTGGAGTCCTCACTCTTTGTACCCACAGTTACAGAAACTACTGAAGAGTGAGCAGGACAGCAAGACACTGTTTGCCATTGGAGTCCATTTTGAGGTTCCTCAAAGATCCTTCAGCAGGAATCAGAAGGGTCTAAAGTCACTCTGGTTTAAGAAATCCCAGCACAACCCCAACTTCTCATCAGACAGCAGCAGTGGCAGAGGAGGACCCTTTAATGTGTACTGCCCCAGGGTAGAGGGGAACAGGCTCAGCATACCTGAAAGGGTTCCTCAATGCTGTTCTCTTGAGACAGTAATGGGCTTGGCTGTCTCTTCATCCAGATGCATAGATGGCATTCACAGAAGACAACTGAGTGAAAAGCATAATATCCAGAGGCTGCATTACCTCCTTTTCATCAGCCCGAAAATTGAGTACCTGTCTCTTCTAGACATTGCTCCACATCAGAGAAAGGCAGTGAAAAGAGAGAAAAAGAGAGAGAGAGGTTCTCCTGACAAAAAGCCATCCAAATAGTCCCACAAGACCAGACAAGAAAGGGTCCAGTATCTGTTCTGGATTCTTGTTAGTTGCAAAGAAGTCAATGAACCTTAGGCCCATTTAAGCTACCTAAATCAGCATGTAAAGAAGATTCAGTTCTGAATGGTCATGGATCAAGACATTCTGTTCTGCCTGCAGAAGAATAAACATACATGCAATGTAGCCCTTCATTGCACATATCTCCACATAAAGATAGCCAGAGTCCAGAGGGCATCTGCAGTTTTGGTTGGGAACCAGTCACTACCAATTCCATACACTGCCTTTTGATCTCACAACAGCCTCCCAGGTGTTCACCAAGTACATTGTGGTAGTTTCAGTTCATCTGTTACTCAAATAGTTTACCTCACCTGGATGATTGACTTCTAGTCATATAACAAGGGAGTGCAGTCTATCAATTACAAATTGTTTGCTTCTTTTATGTCTGTCCTTAGACATCTTTGCCAGCATGGAAAAATCCCTCTTGCAGCCTTCACAAGCATTGCTTTTCATAGAAGGCTATCTAGCCAGAAGCTTGTCCATCTTCAAGTTACCAGAAGGAAGACTTTTATAAATAGCAAACAATATTGACCCTGTTTCACCAGTTGCCTTCAACATCTGTCATCCTGAAAGTCTTAGGGTAGATGATGATATCCATTCTTCTCACACCTCACACAAGATTTTACATGAGGGTTCCACAGTGGTCTCTGAATGTATGGTGGTGTCTGCTATCAGATGCCATGAAATTCCAATTCTTTTGTCCTTTCAACAGAAAGCATCTAATGTGGTAGTTGGAGTCTCATTTGGAGTCTCCAGAAGTCCCAGTTGGGTGTCCCTTTGCCATTCCTCCATCCAAGGGCACAGTAACTATGGATGCCAAGATGAGGGCAGCCCTGTTAGCAGTGCAGGCCCTTCAGGACTGTATTCCTCAGAGGGTGATCATGATTGTATCCATTCAGACAGTATGTCAGTGGTCTGATATGTCAACAACAAGAGTGGAAACAGATCTTGTTCACTATGAAGAGAGGCCATGAGAGTGTAGCAGTGGGCAGTGTCTTCACAGTGTTTTTCAGCAGCAGTGCATATTTCAACATGAACTGTATTGCAGACAAGCCCCATGAGTGGTCTCTCAACCTAGCAGAAATACAACTAGCTTTTTTGCTACTAGTGCCAAGATTCTGTGATCTGTTTGCTTTTCTGACTAGTATCAAATGCAGCAGTGACTCTTTCCTTGTCCCACCACAGGGACAGTTACCCAGAGAAGCTGTGGTCTGTCAGTGGCCATTCAGATTTCTCTGTGCCTCCTTCCCTTCCATTAATTTCCACATTCCTGCAGATAGTTTCCCTGTGCAAGGTCAGTTATCATAGCCCTTTTCTACCCCAGGTGAATCTGGTTCCCTTTACTCTGGCTTTATCTCAAGCAGCAGCTATGGCTTCTGGATCTGCTTCCAAATCTCCTACCCCATCCATCTGGTGAATCTCGCCTAGACATTCTATGCTTGAAATTAACTGCATGGTCTATCCAGTTCCAGTAATGGCCACTGACCATGTCTTTTCTAACAGAATAATTCAGATTCATTCAGCCTCTCAAGAGTCTGCACATAAACCAGGTGGAAAATGTTTTCTCTCTGTGCTACTAATCCAGGTCTAGATCCATTGTCTGTCTATATACCCTTAGATTTGCACAATCGTTGTATGGCTCAAGTTCTAGTTATTCCACAATTGAGGTATAGTTGGCTGTAGTCTCCAACTTTCACACACTCTCCATCTTCCTGTGTTGCACATCAAAGTATGTAAAGCCTTCCTGAAGGCCACCTTACTTTACATCCACCTATCAAAGATCCACCCCACACTGGGCCTAATTTTCTTACTGTAGACCTTGATTCACCCATATTTCAAACCAGTATCTTCCATGGACCTAACATTCCTTTTATGGAAGGTATTCCTTATAGCAGTCATTTCTTGTTTTTCATAAAGACAGTATCACTACGAACCAATCCATCCTTCATACCCAAAGTAGATTTGGAGTCTAACCTCAACCAGGGCATTCACCTTTTGGTCCTCTTCCCAAACTACTCCAGTAAAGGAGAGCACTTCCTTCGTACTTTTGATGGCCATGGACCGTTTTATGTGTTCATTTGCACCCATACAAACACAATCTAGATAGATGCTCAATTATTAATTTTACTTGCATCCTCTAAATTGGGGTGCAAGGTATGCAAAACAACCCTATCCAGATGAATTTCAGACTGCATAAACTTTGTGTCCCAGACAAAGAAAATGGAATGGCCTTGCATGCTGGCATTATGCATTCATTCCATCTCTGAATAACAAGTCACTCAGGATGGGGGATACATTGAGGCAGTAGGACACCCAACGTAGCGTATGCACAGTGTCATAGCTATTTTCACTGCACTGCATCTTTTTTCTTATAGTGTACAGTATAGTGAAATTGCACATTGTTTATTTATATATGTATGTATGCACTTGCGTGTTTGTTCATTAGTTTGATGACTGGACATGTGAGCTGGCCCATGGACTACCTGGACCTAAAGCCACTAAGAACTTGTCAAGGAGAAACCATAACATGGCAATACCAAGACAAAAGGGCCTTGTGTGCTCTGAATGCAAGCTGAAAATAATCACAGGATGTATAGTACAGAAGCACAGTGCTTCGTACATGTGACTGGTGCATTAAGTTATTGATGGGATTATTAATTCACACAGGAGGAAAACACTGAGCATTCCGTGTATAAACAGCACACAATAATATTCAATGAGACTAACACTGCACACTCTATAGTTCATGTGTGGGTGCATAGGAGCACTATACAGGGTACAGGGAAACAGCAGAGCCAATACAGACCTTTGATTCTAAGATATTATGCAGGAGAAGGAAGAACAATTAAAACATTTTCTGAACTGTATTGCACTCTTTATCCTTTCCTTAGTTCCGGTAAGTGGTTTCATCTTACTTTGAATTTAGGCTTTTTGACTAACATCCCAGAAAGTCACGGTTCTGACATGCTGCAGCCAGTACTGGTCAAACTTTACAAAAGAGCTTCATGAATGTTTTGTTATTTTTAGCCGTAAGTGTATAGGATTAGTTCCTGGATTTTAGTTAATGGTTAGCAGATGCACTGTCTCAGGATATATGGTACCCTCGGAGATTTTAAAAGTACTACAGTAGTTTTCCCTTATTTACTTGTGTGTTGGTCCTGGATAGCATTAGCCCAGTATTCAGGTTTGGAAAGCCTACAAGGAGAACTGTTTTCTTTAAGTATTATACTGTATTTTTTTTTCTGTAGTGGACTGTTCTGATGTCAATACAGCTCTCTTGTATGCTAGCACAGTGCTTCATCCTCCATCTTTTCTTGCTCTCAATTACATGTCCCTCACAGTTGGCTCACTCTTATAGCCCCATCATTCTCTGTCTTTTCTTGCCCTCATTTATTTGCCCCTCATAGTTCGCTCACCTAATGCTTACACTCCATAGGCCGTACTCTGGCACCCAGCTCCAATCTTCTCCTTACATTTTCTTGCCACTCATTGGTTAGACCCTTGTCCCCCTTGGACCTATCAGATAACACTCCTTTTGTTATTATGCTAATATGGATTACAGTAGAAGTTTGTTAACCCTTATATAAATAAGAGAGGAAATACTGAATTGTAAGATAACAAAAGCGCTCATCTGTCAGAAGGAATGGTTTAATAAATGCTACTATTTGGAAAAGAATAAGACTCTGCATTTCTGTAAATCTCTGTATATATCTTTGCTTGAAATCTAGGGACTGCTTACTCTGTTTCTACTTCTGTTTTAGTGCTCTTAAATCTACGGTGTGTCTGTCCTGTGGTTCTGTTCTTTACTTCTACTTTCCTGTCAGTTAGTTTTGGCAGGCTCCTATCATGTCCGACAAGCTGCTTCTCGGGTTTAGGCACTGCAGTTCTTGTGGGCACAAAATCCCCAACCAGGATGCTCACAAGGAGTGCATCTGTTGCCTGGGAGCTGATAATTTAAAAGCTGAATGTTACATCTGTGCTGCGTTTAATCCTCTGACTCTGGCAGAGAGACTGAACAAACTTATTCTCAGGGGCCTTCTTCCTTCCTTGGCTGAGGCTCAGACCCCTACCTTGGCTTCATCTTCTTCTCCGGCTAAGAAGTCTAAGAAGAGGTCCCTCCCTGCCTCCTTGAGGGACTCTCTCTCTGTTAAAAAGCCAGAGAAGTCTATGGATTGAACGCCTTTGGATCCACAGCAGTCTGCTCCCCGTTCAGATCCTACAGTCTCTTTGGATCTGGAGGAGATTATTTCTATTTCCCTGACTCTGATGTAGATGCCTACTTCAGTTCCTAGGCCTCTGGATCCAAGGACCTTGACTCAGTCTCTGGCCCTGTCCTCTAAATCTAAGCACTTCCAGCCCCCCTCGTCAGCTTCTTCCAGCTCCTCAAGAAGCTTGTCTGAGGCAGACATGGGCAGGATAGTGTGGAGGTTACTTGAGGCCCAGATCCAGATGGGGGTAGTTCCCACTGTGTCCCCTGTCAGATCCGTGAGCTACCTGGGTCATTCTATCCAGACTCCTTCTCTAATCTGTGCCCCAGCTCCTGAGTCTAGAGATTCAGGACTGCCATACATGTTGGACTTGGTGCGGAGGAAGCTTCCTTCCTCAGTGCCAATAATGCCCTTGACTAGCCCTGTTCCAGCCTTGTAGGAGCAGTCCTGTTCCAGCCTTGTAGAAGCAGAGTGAGCCTTGGAGCTGTGATGTCGGTGTCCGGTCCAGAGCAGTGAGATCAGCTCCATCCTTTTTGGCGCCATCCCTTCCCTTGGGTGCTTCAGCACTCGATAGCTCAGGTCCAATCCCGTCTGGAGGCCATAGATCCAGTGCAAGTCCTGTCAGTTTCTCGTCGGTAGCTTTGGCTCATGGGAATTCTTATTGGGCTTCACCTGCCCCTTCGGCTTTTCAGGTATCAGGGAGGGTTTTCTCCTGGGTTGAAGATTCGACTGTACAAGTTCCTCAATCCACCCATGTACCTCTATCAGATCTGGGTCTTTCTGTCTCTTCCTGCCATGAGTCTTCCCATCCCAAGTGGCCTCCAAGACCTCCCTGCTCAGAAGGCGTCCCCCTCTTTGGATACATCCCCAGAATACCCTACAGAGGAGATTTCTTGGAAGAGGACATGTAAAAGGAGGCATGTGCCCCCCCCAACACGAGTCCTTAATTGAGGATACTAATTTTGATGAAGGGGAAGGATCCCCCCAATCCCAACTTGAGGATGTCTTCTTCTGAGACATCTTAGACATTTTGAAGCAGAAAAGTGGGTGGTCTGCCCAACCGCCTTTCTCTTAGGGGTCAGTTCTGTTCTTATTTATTATTTTATTTATTTATTTTACATTTAACCGGGAAAGCCGTTGGAGGTGTTCAGGATGGGCCCCCCCCCCCCCCCCCCCCCGGCGAATGCCCTGGTGGATTTCATATTTTGCCGCACGTGGAAGGAACCAGATGCCATCAACCTATACCCAAGCGGCCCAATATGTTTGTAGTGCCCCTACTGACAGGAAACACTGGAGTAAGCATAGTGGCAGTGGCCACTAAGAAACAAACTGTCAGAGGAGATTACCAATGTCCTTCCACCGAACAAGGAGTCCAGAGAGTTGGACAGAATTGGGAAGCGCATTTACACCTCTGCAACTTTTGCGCTGAGATCATTAAACTACTTTATCTCATTTCACTTGGCTCCAGAGGGACCTGGTCAAAGAACTGACAGCTTCCCTCTGAGTCCATGCCTGTGAAGGAATTTAAGAAAGTTTCTCCCAAGCTGGTCACTCTTTTCATCCATCATCAATTCTTCAATGAGGTTAATTTCCCATACCATGGAGGATACCTCACAAGCAGTTGGTTCAGGACTTTCCCTAAGGAGGCATGCCTGGATGAGACTGTGTGATTTTGTGGAGCCCTTCAAGGTGTCATTTGTCAATGCTCCTTATGATGGCTCTTCCCTTTTTGGGTCATCTGTAAGAGACACTGTCTTCCGCAGCAAAAAGGATGGGAAGAACCTTTCTTCTGTTGGAATCAAATTTTCCATCCCCCCCAGAGGTCCTTTTCCAGAAACCAGTGTGGGGACAAGAAAATGTGGTTCAGCAAGCCTCAACAGCCTTTCCAGGATCCATGCAGGGAACCCTCCTCTAGAGGCAGAGGAGGAGGGTTTGATGATAGACACTGCCCCTGAGGCAGAGGGGGTCCACAGAACCAGGGCTTTATTGAACCCCTTCGGATAATCCATGACAGTGCTCTTGAGGTGCTGTCAGACTGTCCATCTCTGGAGGCAGTTGGGAGATGATTAGCTTTGCACCCCGAAGCCTAGACCCAGTTAACTCAAAACCATTGGGTGCTAAGCGTAATATCCAGAGGTTATTATATTCCCTTTTACCTTACCCCTCTGAATTCAAGAAACCTCGCGGATGTGCCACCTGGTCAATGGGAGCAGGTAGTGCAGGAAATTCAGCAGCTGTTTCAAAAAAAAGTGTCATCCAGGAAGTCTCAATCAAACAGAGGATTCCGAACCTACTCATTTCTTTGTAGTGCCGAAAAAGACGGGGCCAAAGACCCATTCTGGATCTCAGGAAGTTAAATGAGTACGTAAGGAAAGTGAGGTTCTGAATGGTTACAGTTCAGTCCATTCTGCCATTGTTGCGCAAGGACAACTGGATGTGCTCAATAGATCTCAAGGACGTGTGCTATCACATCAAAATAGACAGACGCTCCAGGAGATTTCTGCACTTCCAGCTGGGAACCAGTCATTACCAGTTCTGAGTACTGCCCTTTGGACTCGCCACAGCCCCCCAGGTGTTCACCAAATGCATGGCGGTGGTAGCCACTCGCCTGAGGCTCAAGGGATTCCAGGTGTTTCCATATTTAGATGATAGGATCGTAACCGCCCCCATGAAGCATTGACTGATTCAAGCCAGGGATTACTTGCTCCAGTTAACATAATCCTTGGGCATCACCATAAACATAAGCTAGTCCAATCTTACTCCAGTTCAGAACCTAGAGTTCATAGGTACACAGCTCAATACCAGACAGCAGATAGCTTCTCTTCCCCCACACCCTGCAACAATTCTGAGAAATAAAATGTAGCAGTTATTAGTCCATCAAGCCCCCTCTGCTGGTCTGATCTTGCAGGTCTTGGGATCCATGTCTACAGCCATCCTATTAGTTTCCCTGGCCAAGTTCTTCATGTGTTTTCGACAGTGGACTCTAGCCAATCAGTGATCCATTCTTTCTCAGCCCTTGCCTCTCTTCACCTCAAATTGATGCCCATCTACAAACGTCATGTCAGTTGGTGGATTCATTCCGACAATGTCAATGATTCTCCCATAGCCACCATGACCACGGACACTTCCTAGTTTGGTTGGGGGGGGGCATTACAATTGGAAGATGGTCTAAGGCACGTGGTGTATTCCCAAGACCAGTTTGCATATCAGTGTCCTAGAGATGAGACTTGTCTGATGTTGCAAGCCTGTTCTCCCTGTAGGGACTATTACAGAACACACTGACCACATGTCCGTTGTCTGGTACATCAAAAAGCAAGGAGAAATGCATTCCTACCCCCTGTACTGGGAGATCATGTGAGTGTGGGAGTGGGCGATCCCTTCAGTCTGCTTTCTAATTGCAATGCACATCCCAGGGAAAAACAATGATCTAATGTATAGACTCAGCAGGTCGCCTCTGACTCCACATGAGTGGTCCCTCAGCTAGTCGTTAGCGAACATGATCTTCAGCAGTTGTGGTCAACCTTGCTCTGACCTCTTTGCCTCTCCCTTCAACAACAATTGCAGGGGAAAAACAATGATATAGTTTTTCAGCAGGTTGCCTCTGACTCTGCATGAGTGGTCCTTCAGCTAGTCGTTAGCGAACATGATCTTCAGCAGTTGGGGTCAACCTTACTGCGACCTTTTTGCCTCTCTCCTCAACAACAAATGCAGCAAGTTTTTCACTGTGATCCCTCCTCCAGCAGAGTCCCCAAGGGATGCTGTAGTCCACGATTGACCCCTGGGTCTCCTGTATGATTACCCTCCTCTTCCACTCATCTCCAAGTTTCTTCAGAAGGCAAGTTTCTTCAGAAGGCAAGCAGGTTGAAGAACACAGTCATCCTTATTGCCCCCTTCTGGCCTTGCCAAGTATGGTTCCCCTTTCTATGGTCTCAACTGAAGTATCCTCCCTGGATACTGGAACCCACTTGGGACCTCCTTTCTCACCCGTCAGGGATCCAAAACCCAAATCTTTGAACCCTGAAATTGACCGCTTGGTTTCTCCAGTTCTAACCTTGATTAGACAGTCCAGGCTTCAGTCCCCAGTCCAGAAAATTCTTCTGGCATTGCAAATGGTTTCCACTAAGAGGTTTTATAATAGCAAGTGGAAGAGGTTTGCTGTTTTGGCTACCAACAAGAACATTGATCCAGTATCAGCACCTGTCTCAGACATTTTACAGTTCCTTTCTACCCTTTTCAATGTGGGTGCTAGCTTTTCCACTAAGCTACAATTAGCTGCTATTTCTAATTTCCACACCACTAGTCAAGGTAATTTCTTGTTCATGTTTAGATTATGCAAATCCTTCAGGAAGGGTGTTTTCTTATTGAGGCCCCCCCATTAGAGATCCTTCTCCTCCTTGGGACCTTACTCTGATACTGCAGGCATTGACTCAGGGCCCCTTTAACCTGTGGCTACTTGCGACATGAGGTTTCTATCCTGAAAAACAGCTCTCTTGGTGGCTGGCACTTCTGCCAAGAAGATTTTTGTGCACAAGCTCTGTCTTCCAAGTCTCCTTGCATTTTGTTCCATAGGGATAGAGTGTCTTTACACACTAATCCATCCTTTATACCTAAAGTGGCTACAGAAATTAATTTTAATCAGTCCATTCAACTTCCAGTGTTCTTTCCCAATTTTTCAAACAAAGGGGAGGGAGTATGTTCTTCACCTTTTAGATGTTCATAGACAGCTGCATTTTTATTTACACAGGACCAAGCTACACAGAACATCTGACCAACATTTTATAGCCTTTTCTTCTAATAGACATGGACAAGTGGTATTGAAAGTTACCTTGGTAAAATGGATTTCTGATTGTATCTCCTTCATTTATTCTTCCAAAGGGTTGCAGTTACCTAAACGCCCCCAGGGCACATTCTACCAGAGCGTTTGCTACTTCCTCAGCTTTCCATGCCAGGACCTCTATTGACAACATTTGTGTGGCAGCTACATGGTCCAGTAATCACACTTTTGTGTCCCATTACATGTTGGATGTTATTTCCAGGAGCAGGGCTTCCTTTGGTGGTGCTTTGGCATGTCCTTCCATGAGGGCCACCCAAGGTTCTCATGTCTGGGGACTCTGACCCTGTTGTGAGGGTAAATGAAGGAGACATCAGATTAAAAAGTTATGTCTTACAATAACCTGGCATCTGTGTTGTCTTCTTGCATTCATCCTCACTTTCCCTTCCAGCCATCCCTCTGCCTTTCTTGTTGAGGAACGTGGATGAGCCCAGGACTGTTAAGTCCTGTGTCTGAGCCTCTTCTACTGATCTTTTGTGTCTGAGTGTGGCATGACTGGATTAGGCAAACTCAATATGAGGTAGATGGGTGGATGCAGGGGATTGTAGGTATGAGGGAGGAGCTTGAGAGTCGGATCCAAGTCTGTGGAAGTGGCCAAGCCGGATCTGACCCCCCTATCGTGAGGATAAATGAAGACAACACAGATGCCAAGTTATGGTAAGACATAGCTTTTTATTCTTCTTGTTTTCAGCTGCATATAATGCATCTTTCTTTTGGATGGGACATATCTTTTGTTTTGTAATAGTGTAGTTTGATATTTTTCCTATATAGTTGTAAATTTTAGTATTAACTGGATCTATCATTGTACATATCTAGAGTCATCTTGAAGGAAAAATTACCAGTTTCTTAAACTGCGAATATTGGATATATTAGAAAGTAAAATGTGGCTCACTTTATATTGTCAGTTAATAATTTTATTAAACATGTTAAATACTGTATGGAAGCTATATCTCTTTGCACTGCTAAAAAAATAACTTTTTAGACCAAGGTTTTATATATATATATATATATATATATATATATAAGTAATTTGATTTGAACCCACAGCTGGTATGGTTGCATTCTCACTTATTCAGTATGATTTTAACTTTGTTTCCTGATGTTTTAGTAGTTGCATTTCAATGACGTTTTAGCTTTGACTTTGAATTTGTTACTTTAATATGAACTACTTGGCCTGAAATTCTGTTGGTATAAATGTCAAGTTAAATTTCTGAATATGTCAACAGAAGCTTATTAAATCTGTATACATTTGCCTGTTGATTAGCTGATGGTTATGAATTTTAACATTTTTGTCTGCCTAAGATGGTCCCAGGTGTATACATCTTTGAGAAGTAACCAGCCAAAACCTTCTCCTTCTGTCCTTTTCTAGGCAAAGAGGTCTAAAGGTGTGGGAGTCCATTTTTCTTAGATGAGGATAATGAATCTCCTGCTTTTTTTAGTTCTCATCAAGACCCCTTTCCTCTTTGGGGACCTTGTTTCTCATCAGCTTTTTCATGGACTGGCATGTTCTTCTTTACCCAGAAAAAATCTCTCCACTAGAGCCTCTTTTCAAGAATGCTGTATTTGCAGTTGGAAAACATCCAAATTCTAGGCTTTCTGCTCCAAAGAAGGCAAACCATCTTTGTACGTGTATTCCTCCCTCGTAGTGGTCTGACCTTCAACATAACTATTGTGACTCTTTCTTATCTTTTCACCCCAGCATCAACCTCAAGCTTCACCACTTGGCCAATGTCCTGCTGGACAGAGAGTTCAAGTCCTGGACAGATTTTGCAAAAGGATTGTTCACTTTTCCCACAAATTTCCTTTGGGCACCTTATTATTTTTTTGAGTTTCAGCCACTGCTCCAAGCTCTCAGAACTCAGGTGTAAAGGGTTCTGTGGAGAAGACTTCTTCCCCTTTGTGGTAGATTTCTATTTTGTTCATTACTCCTTTCATTATACTGATGCCATGACAAAAGCAGGTGCCCCCCCCCCCCATCTCCTTGGTCAGGATGGCCTGTTTCATGAATATGTCTTTTTTGAATAGCTCTGTAAGGCCATGTTGGATATAGCCTTTTAAGAGGAATTTTGGTTTTAAGAATCTTTTCAAGCCATTCTAGAGGGCCACCAGAAATGATAAGCTGTATAAGATTGGCATAAATCTGCCATAACCCTTCCATAATCATGTCCTCTTCCATTTTCTTATTTAAACAAGCCCAGGCCTCAACCAATATTCCATGTGGTTTGACAAAGGTTTGATTGCAGACCTAAACTGCCCATGGGAGCTGGGTCTCTGAATTTGCTTGTTTTGGAGAAATGCCTTTCAGGGCACATGGATCCTCTGTGTCACCGAAACGTTTGTGTCCCACATTGCGTGGTTTCTGCCTGCCATCTAACTTTTTAAAGTGTTCAGAGGAGTTACTGGCTCTCTGCTACTTCTCAAGACTGTTTAGCCTATACATCTGCTAGAACGCAGGAAGCAGGTCTTCCTTTGGTATCTTCCTAGATACAGAAGAAGTTTGGAGGGAGTAGTGTGATGTGTTGTAGATTTCTCTGACTTCAGTAAACACCTTACCCTCTGGTCTGTAATGCTGTTTGCTGTCTTAGTTACTAAATAGTTTTCATGGACATAATAGATGTGTGTTGGTATATCACTGTATGTGAACCCTACAGAGTAGTAAGAACATTTGCTTTATAACTTTGAATCACTAGTGTCTTTGGCCTTTCCTCTTCCTTTTGGTTCTTAATGAGGATGTTGGTGGTGATGAGGATTTTGCAACAGAAGTGTCTTCCAGTATTCTCAGATTTGGACAACTTATTGATGGGTAGTCCTCTGTCAGAAATTCCCTTTGTTGGCTTGGGCATTAACTTACATGCAAGAACTAGGGGGAGTGACTTCAACTTCTGAGAAGTCATCCCTGCTCACTTTTCAGAGAATTTCCTCTATCTGGGCAGGACCTTTATGTCCCTTATTATTGCTGCTTTATTCTGAGATGGTTTAGGACAGCAGACGTCCAGATTTTTCACCTGGCTGTACTGATGGCAGTTGTAATTTTTACCAGAAACTGTTTCTGGTCTTACATCCTTGGACTACTGCTGTGGTTCAGCAAACCAAATTCTCCAGCACAAATTTCTAGCAGGGTGGACTGCCTGGATCAGAGTGAGAGTGCTCCTTGCAACTGTTTCACATCAACCACTTGGGTTAAATAATATTTATTTATTTTTTGCTCCTGTTCTCTTGGTTGACCATCAAGATTCATTCCTGCTTGCCCATTTTGCCCACCTATTTCCCCAGAGATGAAAGACGTATAGCTTATTTGTTCCTCCTTAGATCAAGGGACTTGTTTGTTGGGGGGGGGGGGTGCATTCATTCTTGAGGAAACTAGTTGTTTTACCATTTAGACCTCTCCATATCCATGTTGAATACTGCTGTAGATGTAGCTGTATGGTGCCATGGAGACTAGGCAGTATGCAAATGAACTGTATATGCAGTTGACTGCAAGAACTGTATCTCTATTTCCTCGTTTGCCATGGTCCTTGTAGTATAATTTGATGATTAGGTGGTATGATACGGTATTCCAGAAGGTAGGAAATGTATGTGTGTGTGTGTGTGTGTGTGTGTGTATATATATATATATATATATATATATAAGAGAGAGAGAGTGTGTGGCTTACCACATGAGAATTTAAGTATACAGATCTTCCAAATGGCTTTTGTGGTGCTTATAAATGATCAGCATACATCACTGCATTCTTAATATTGTTTGTTCTCAGTTTTCTTTTTTTAAGTCAAGGATCAGTGTGAAATATTGTGAAAAGCAATATTTTTAATAAACATCTTATCAGAATATTGATTTTTTTTCTTTGCACTGATTATAGTCAGAGACGGCAGGATTGTTTCTTATGCCAACTTTTTAAAATAAAAGTTGGTTTTCCAGTCACTTTGTGTTTTTTGTGTGTGTGTGTGTGTGTGTGTGTGTGTGTGTGTGTGTGTGTGTGTGTGTGTGTGTGTGTGTGTGTGCGCGTGCGTATATATAAATATATATATATATATATATATCTATATAATGTGTGTGTGTGTGTGTGTGTGTAGATTTTTATTTGAACAACCACACACGCACATGCATATATGTATATTTTACATATATCTGAGTTTGCAGCATGGTTTCCCTCATCTACAGAACACAGTTCAAACTATCAAAGGATTGAGGGACGACTCCTGTAGCAAGAGAAAATGGTGACTGAGCTTGTCCTCAAGAGAATTGGCTTGATGCAGGATATGGTTAGCTGTGAAAAGATGCAATGAGGCAAGAACTCATGGAGCTTATCATGAATAAAACAACCAAAATGTATGGAAGCCATTACAATGGCTGCTGTCACGGAGGCTTGCTTTCAGTAAAAAATAAAAACCTATGGTACTTATTATCGCAACCACATTTGGTACTGAAGAAGCGGCTTGCTTTTTAGCTGTTCTGCGGCTGAAAAATGTGGTCATCCTGTTTTGGGAACTGATGTGTGTCGATGAAGTGTCAGTAACTCCCAAGAAAGCAGATGAGGAAATGAAAAGAACGGAAAGCAGGCCGCTTCTGCAGTTCCGAATATGGTTGGCCAGAAAAAAAGTATGTTCAGTCCAGTCTGCTTTGCATCAAAACAAGAAAAACAGTGACATGTAATTCTTGCACTTTAATCCATTAACTGAGGGAATCTAGTTCCATTACTTTCCTAAACTGCATCACAATTTCACAGCGTACTCTCACTTCTAGCATTGTACTCCTTTGTCCCTAATTCCTCTACCTGTGTGTTTACCCAGTCTCAGACAAATGTGCTTAATAACGTCACAAAACACGACGACTTCTTTCTCAATAACATAAATAAGGGGTTGGGAGAATGTGTGGCCTTTCAGTGAGTTTGCAAAAACAGTGAACCCAATTATAATTGGGAAACGGACCCCTAAGTACTGGGAGGACCAAAGCATCAAAAATAACCCAGCGCAGCATGTGCTGGGCACATTGGCTGTGAAGTGACCCAAAGCAACAAGAATAAAATAGCTGGAAAGCGAAAAAAAAAAACACAAGACCACCAGTGATCTGTACTTCCTCCAGCTAAAATGAAGGCTGCAGCCCAAGTCTGGCAAAGTTAAATCAGATTTCATTCTCGAAAGCCACAAAGAGGGTGCTGAAGGTTAAGTACTGCAGGCACCGGTCTCGGACTGCTTATAACTTGCCTTTAATGCTGCTGTTTGGATTCTCTTCTCTTTTCCAGGAAATGGGAAAGTTCTGCTCAGCTTTTAGGAAAGAGTTAAAAGGGAAAGTCCGTCCTGGCAGCAAGGAAGAAGGAAGGGTACTTCGACCACTCGAAAGCCACAAAGAGGGTGCTGAAGGTTAAGTACTGCAGGCACCGGTCTCGGACTGCTTATAACTTGCCTTTAATGCTGCTGTTTGGATTCTCTTCTCTTTTCCAGGAAATGGGAAAGTTCTGCTCAGCTTTTAGGAAAGAGTTAAAAGGGAAAGTCCGTCCTGGCAGCAAGGAAGAAGGAAGGGTACTTCGACCATGCATTCTCGCAATCACTTTATTTATTTTATTGAGAGAGGAGTCGATAACATAAATAATGTGACTGCGAGAATGCATGGTTGCGATAATACGCAAGTACCAAACCTACTTTTGATTTCATTATGAATCTTTGCTGTCTCATCAAACTTAAAAAAAAAAAAAAAAAAGAAAAAAAAAATCTAAAAGGTGGCACCATCTGGAGATTGTACTTCGAATTTCATTTATTTATTTATTTTTTTTAATTTTCTTTATTTCAATTTTCAATAAAACAAATACATCAGTAAAAACCAAAGGAAATACAGAAAACAAAACAAATTGCAATACCATTCAACAAAATAACATTCAGAACAAATACGTAAAAAACCAAAACTATATACAAATTCTACCTTGCCCAAGAACTAGTTATATAAGTTATTCACAGTATGGTATAATGAGATGCTATCTAAAGAAACAGAAGAAAAAGAAAAGGAGAAACTCACTTAAGTATATGATCGGATAGAATGCCCCAGAATTCCTTAGTAATTGGCTTGTGCTTAATATTGTGAAACAGGTGTTTGTGAGCCCTAAGGTACTTAATAGCTATGTGTTTAAAGCCCTCCCAGAAGATGGAGTGTCTATTTTTCCAATTTAGGGAAATGTAATATTTAATTAGCATGAAAATAGGAATCAATACCTTACAATTCCTTTCAGATAAACCTGGAGGTGGAATATGTAGAATGGTAAATTCCCATGAGAGGGTGGATTTTTCGTAGCCAATTTTCTCAAGTATCACTCTCAAGGCACACCAGAGCTTATAGGAACACTTGCAACTCCAAAACGAATGAAGAATATCATCAGTTTGGTTCAAGCAGTAACGGCAATTAGGGGATTGGTTAGGATAGAGCTTACTTAGTACTTCAGGTGTAAAGTATGCATTGTTTAGAATCATCAGCTGAGTATATTTCAGCCTGTTGAAGGGAATAGTTTTAGAGCTTCGTTTTATAGCCTGTGATATTAAACTTTGGTTTATAGCAGGATTCCTTTTTAACCAGAATTTTGAAGTAATGAACTCATTCTGATATCTGAGTGACATGATAGCCTTGTATACATTTGAGGTCATCTTTTTTTCACCAAGCAGAAGTTTCTTTAGAGTTCTACATGCTGAAATATCCTCATCCGAGATCAGGGGGTGGTCTATGTACTTCCCTATCAAGTCTCTAACCTGTCGTAACATGACCAGGTACTTCTTGGGCAAGTTCAAACTAATTCTTAATTCAGAAACTGCCTGATGTCTGAAGGGGAAGAAATCAGAGATAGAGGTGTTCAAAAGAAGGGGGTAATGTATCAAGTTTAACATGTGCCCATTCAGTTTAAGGTTGGGGTTAAGGTGAATCGGTTGTAATGTTATGAAGGAGTGAGAGAGGTTCAAAGATTTGAACAGAGCCTGGAGGGATTTTATGCTATATAATAGACCTTTTGTATGTTTCAATATGCCTATGTTTGCTTCATTTAGAAATGGAAGTGCTACAGGGCTAAATTTTAATGATTTAATGTAATTGTTCCCCAGAATCACCCAAGACGGGGCCCATCTACACTTATCTTTATGATACGACGCAATCTTTAATACTCTACTGGCATTGATTATCTCATAGTTGGTTTTAAAGTCAGGTAAACCCAGACCTCCCTGCACCTTCGGATAGGTAAGTTTAGAGTAGCTGATCCTGACCGATTTAGGGGCCCATACGAATTTAGAGATAGAAGATACAACCTTTTTAAAAAAATTGTTATGTAAAATACAGGTGGTTGAATGAAACAGATATAACATTCTAGGCAGAATGTTCATCTTAATCACTGTGGTTCTGGCCAAGAAAGGGAGTTTAAGCCTGGACCATCTATTTATATCATTTTGAATATTTGACCAGTACCTGACCACATTATCCTGAAAGTAATTATGATTACCTTGAGAGAATTGTATACCTAAATAGTGGAGCTGTTCCTTCGCTTTGAACTCTGATTTTAGAGTTATATTAGGTAACCTAGAGTGTATGTTTAGGGGGAATATAAGAGATTTTTTTCTATTAAGTTTGTAATTAGCTAATTTAGAAACTATATTAATTGCAGATAATACTTTATTTGGGTCAGAGTCAGGGAGAGTGAAATAGATATTAAGGTCATTCATGATGCCGATAAGGGGATCTTTAAGTTATATAAATTCGGTGGGTGTAGAAACGTGGATTGTTTAATAAGCATAAACAATGGT
Source organism: Protopterus annectens (assembly GCF_019279795.1). NCBI lineage: Eukaryota > Metazoa > Chordata > Ceratodontiformes > Protopteridae > Protopterus > Protopterus annectens. The sequence continues at coordinate 606,513,714 of NC_056725.1, read as the reverse complement.
TCCATATATAAATTAAATAAGAGAGGGGAAAGGGGACAGCCCTGTCTGACCCCATTCACCATATTGATGCTGTTGGATGAATGCTTATTAATATGTAAAGTGGTGTATGCTGTGGAGTATAGAGTTTTAATTTTGTCTATAAATGAAAGGGGAATGTTAAAGAATGGTAAGGCGGCAAATAAAAATTTCGTGCTCAATCGGTCAAAAGCCTTAGATGCATCGACTGCTAGAGCGTACATGGGGTGTTTGGTTAAATTAGAATGATGAATCATGGCTTCCAGCAGTAGAGTCTGATCAATCGTTTGTCTGCCCGGGATAAAGCCTGATTGCTCAGAAGAGACAATATGTGAGATAACGGTTTTCAGCCTGTTGGCTAGGACCATGGCCAGAATTTTCATGTCCAAATTGATTAAGGATATGGGTCTATAATTCCCAGGGATTTTAGGGTCCGTATTATGTTTGGGAATGAAAATCGTTCTGGAAGCATTTAAGTGCAGATCTTTAAACCCATTGCAGATAATATAGTTAAACAATAAGTTCAATATTTTGGAGACTTTTGTGCTAAATGCCTTATAAAATTCAGCCGTAAACCCATCTGGGCCAGGGGATTTGTTAGGTTTAAGGTTATTAATGGCTGAGATAATCTCTTGTGTATTTATCTCCTTTTCTAGGAGCTTATACTGACCCTCTTTTAGTTTGGGAAAGGTTAGATTATTAAGAAAGGATTGTATTTCTGCATCCCCAACTATGTTATCTGTGCACCCATAAGTCTGAATAAAAATATTTTCAAAAATTTCAATAATGTCCTTAGGTTGCTGGAAGTCCTTCCCTTGATAATGTATTTCGGGAATAAATGTAGCAGCTTTAGTGAGGTTGATCACCCTGGCCAGAAATCTGGAGGGAGATTGTATCACGTCTGCATATAAGGCCAGAGATTTAATCTCATGGAAACTCAGGTTCTCTGCGTGCAGCGATATTAAATCTTTTTGTATTTGAATCATACGTTCTTCTAACAGGGGGGTATGTTTCACTTGGGACTCTATTTCTATTTTATGAAGTTGAAAGGTAAGATCCTGTTCTTTTTTGTAGCGAAGTTTCTTGTAGTATGCAGCTTTATTTATCAGAAGGCCCCTGATCATTGATTTAATTGCGGCCCATTCACAGTCTAATCGAATTTCATTTATAGGCTGCCTCCTGTTTATGGCTTCTATTTCAGGAGCTGAGGAGGATTTGGAATCAAGTGTATCCTTCAAGGCACTGAAGAATGAGCAATGTAAAACTGGTAAGAAAGAATGCAGTTAGATACAAGAATATGCTAACATGTAAAAGCTGTAGTATGATTTATGTGCTTATGGTTAGGTGATGCCTTTGGTGTGTCTAGTGAGTTTTGTTTTTCCTACAAAGACACTTTGGCTATTTCAAATCTGTTTGGAGAAGATGGAATCTCCTGTCAGTTTTCTTCAGTAGATTACCACTGTCACTGAAGCATACTTTTCAGTTTATATTTGAATCATATATGTCTTTCAAATTTAGGCTAACCCGGTGAACTTTCTGCTCCATATTTCTCTGAAATTAACTGTTACAGATCTTAATCATACTACTGCCCTTCTTTTTTTATTTTTTGGGAAGTCAACTCTGAGTTTTTGGAACTTTCAAGTATAGGAGTTGCCCTTATGGATGCAGAACATATTTGTCTTTTGCTCTTACATGAGTGGCCAATCAATCCATCTACATCTTGATCCCTGTTTTGTATACAAGGAAAACCTTGTTGAAGCCTCTTTACACAACCAGCCAACTACAAACACAGCAATTATTTCTCCCTGCATTTTTAGTTGGTTGGTGATCCAAAGAGTTTACAGCAAGGATTTCCTAGTCAGCAGAACAGGGTTCAAATTGTCAATGGCTTGAGGAACCACTCATGTAGCAAGAGAAGGCCATGACCAAGCTTGTCCTCAAGAGAACTGGCTTGACCCAGGATATGGTTAGCAATGAGAAGATGAAATGAAGCAAGAGCTGATTCCCAAACTCTTATAACAATCTCACAGTCGGAAAGGAAGTCTAACACCCACAGAATGAGAAGAATGGCCATCATCTTCAGAATACTGAAATTCAGATTCATCTCTTGGACTGACCAGCTACCTTGGACTCTCTGTAGAGACATCCATGCTCACTCTCATTTTGGGAATTGAGGTTTGAAATGGTTTGCCCAGAAACCCAGTGGATTCATGAGCCACTATCAAAAGAAGTCCTTGCATATCTCAGAAAATCCGTATTGAAATGCTGAGTCTGAAATCTGCCTCTGTTATACTTTGAAAGTTTGCTGAAGGACCCCCATGAGCAGTATGATGCGAGAAACTGTAAAGATTGTAGAGGTGCCTAACGCAGTGCTTGAAGGGCAAGAGAAGCTGGAACCTAATTGTTGATTTATCTGTTGGATGAATGCTTTGATGAGAAGAATCTTTTCCTTTGGAAGGTTTGCACAGCAAGTCATGGTGTTCTGAGTACAGCCACTTAATAATGTATACCGAGAGGGCAAGGTTGTCTGTTATAGTAAATATAAGGCTAGCTGCCATTGTGGGCCATTTTTAGCCTTGCCGGTTTCCATCAAAGGTGAAAATCAATCCCTATACAATTTGTTAACATCTTAATCATTATGCCAACTGTCCAACCTTGTTATGCTCAAGGACTGAAACACACTGTGAAGCAAATTCCTGGTCATGACCAGACTCTGCATGGATGGAGCTGCTAAAAATCAGTTATCCAGGTATTAAAATACCCTTGAATTTTGAAGCACTGCCACTACAATTAACAGCCACCTGGTAACACTTCAGGGGCAGTGATGGGACCAAATGGTAGTGTTCTGAACTGAAAATGGCTGGCTCCTTTCTTGTAAGTAAAATAACTTTATAGCTTCCTTTGCCATCGCATTGTATAGGTAGGCATTCAAGCTGTCCAGAAAGCACATCCAGTCTTCTTTGGATAGAGAGCAAATGATGGGCTGTGTCTGTATCACAACCAGATGAGAGGCCTTTTTCACAGTAGGCTGATTAAGGTTGCTCAGACTGAGTATGGGCCTGAGAATTATTTTGAAGAGCTAAAAAGAACCTTGATTAAAAGCTGCACACATTTCTGGCTTGGCAGTCCCTCTTAACTGACACTTTTTTTTTTTTTTTTTTTGTAGTAATCTGTTCTGTGTCCATAGGTTTTCTGCAGCTTTTTGATGGGGAAGGATGTTGAGAATAGGGAGAAACTGCAGACTGGAGGGGGGGCAAAAATGGAATCCAAGAAGCCTTGGATATGATATCTCTTTTTCATTTGCCATGGGTGATGGCCTCCCACATCGACAAATGAAGATATGGATGACCACTAACTGCCTCCAGGATGGTGTAGACAGGCAAGCCTGTATGGGTTAGAGAACTGTCTTTTGGAAGAAAGGTTGCATAATCTTGATTGCTCCATATCCGGTTGGAAAATTGCCATGACTCCTGCAGCAGTTTCCAGAACACAAAAAGTTGTGTGCAGGAGCCAAAGCTGGTGTGGGTTGCAATCTTGGAAACTGGGTGCTCTGGAACTTGGAATTTTACCTTAACTTTACAGTGTAGTGCCCTCATTCACGTGCTTTTTCAATTCTGCTGAAACAGAGCAAAGAACCTTCAAAGTGGCATTCATAAACTGGGCTTTGAAATTCTCAGTGACATCTGTTCATAGGTTAATACTAGGCTAATGACCACTAGAGCCCTTATAAGCCTAGCCGTGCAATCCAAATCTGGCCCACAAATTTGATTTATAGAGGGGTGATTTACTGACTGCCTCTGTCCATCTGAAACATAGGTACTAGACCAGGGGAGAATTTCAGATTACCCATCCATTGATCCAAGTTGCACTTAGAGATGGAGAAGAACTCTGCTTCATATGGATGGTGAGCCTGTTCCAGAGAATGGGAATTCTCTGACAAACATATCTGACTCTCAGACATGTCCTGTTTGTGTCACAAGCAAAATTTAGGTCTTTTAATCTAGTAGTTCTGATGCTGTGCATTTTGCAGATGTGCAGAAGGTTCATCAAAGCAGGGTCAAGGGGTTTCTTTGTATGCCAGGCAGAGATTACCTCTCAGATATGTGTATGATACCTAGTAAAGAGACAGGGCTTTGAGGTGATCAGTGTAGGACATTGTGTTTACTCCTTGTACCTTTTTTGTAAGGAACCTTTGTAAACATTCCATTTGCAACATGTTTGGCCAGATACATACTAAAGGAAGCATTATACTCTATGATGGTTCTGAAGAGGGTTGGGTACAGTGGCATGATGACCTCTCTGGTTTTCCTACTACTTGGACACATGTTGGTTGGCTGGATTTTACATGAGTTTCCATATCCCTGACTAGTGAATCATCTTTTAAGTGTGTTTTATGACATAGTTATCCAGAGAGGCAGACTTTCCAAAAGGTAATTAATGCATTTCTTGGTAATGAGTTTTAAGCCATGGCTTTGGCACCAAGCATTTGTGTTAGAGCTTCCTGAAGGGTGTTCTCATCTTAGGGAGATTCATTGACTGCTCCCAGTTTGCAGTCATCAGTGAACTTGGTTAACCAACGGCCTTTGACATTGGCTTTGACATCCAAGAAATAGATTGCAAATTGGAGTGGGCCTGATACAGAGCCCTGGTGGACTCCACTGGTGACTGGACTCCTTGTGGAGGTGGCCTCACCATTTCTTACATCCTAGGTCCTGTCAGTGAGTGAACTAGCTATACAATGTGTTATATCTGGGTAGGCAGTATACACCTTTTTTCCTTCATCCATTGCCATACTGATCTTTTCAAAACAAGTCCACCAGGTTCAGTAAGCATGACTTTCCATTGAAAAGGCCAAATTAGGTTGGATCTAGTGTCTGGAGGACTCCTATGCCCTTATTGATAATTTCCATGATAATTCATTCCATGGTTTTGCATACAAGACTAGTCAGACTAATGGATCTGTAGTTACCAGGATCTGTTGAAGGGTCCTCCCTTGTGAAATAGGGATTACTGCTGCAGCCATGGGATGTTAATGGGGCTCATTAAGGCCATGTTCTTGGCTTTAATGAGTGCAGCTAGTACATGCTGCCTAGTTATAGTTAAGGTAATAAGTTTGAGGTTATTTTTTAGGAGTGGTTGGGGGTGAGAGGGGGGGAAATTGGAACTGAATTTGTCTGCTAAAAGATTCACTATATCACCAGGCTTGATGAATGTGGCACCATTAATCACCAGTTTAGCACATTGCTGTGTACTGCCCATGAGGCTTCTGACAAAGCTGTAGAAGCCTTTATGGTATCTTTAATCTAGGAGGCTATCTTAACCTCAAAGTTGGCTTTGCTTGACCTATTTACCCCTCTTAGTTCCCATTGAGTTGTTATCTTTATGGAAATTACTCTTCCTGATTTTTGCAATGATTTTTTTCCTTTTGTTGTATATCCTGTTTAATGTGGGATGCCACCATGTGGTTTGTTACTGGGGCTAGTCCTGGGCTTACTTCTCATAGGTACAGCATTGTCTATACTGCCGTAAACATTGTTGTACAGAGTTTCTGAGAGCAGTTCAGCATAGGCAGCTGTATTGTTGGGTCTTGGAGGGGCATTGAATTTTGAAAAGGTAATTTGCCTGTGAGGCAGAGCCAGATGTAGCTGCTAATAAAGAATGCCTTCTTCCCTAGCAGAGACTTCCAGTTGACTATCAGTTAATCTAATCTCAGTTGACTGAAACTTGCGTGGTTGAACCAGTTTGACTGAAACCTCATTTCACTGAATCACAATCAAAAATGTAGACATGCATAAACAGTATGTGAATGTCATTTCTGAGGAAATGGTTTGCTAGAGAAATTAGTCTAGAAGATTGTATGTATTAGCAGTATCCCCTATCATTCTGCACCCCCAAATTTGTAGTTTTATGTCTGTGTGCCATATATGTATGACATTTTTTTCTTTTCTCCATGATTGTGTGACAGTGGTGTTAGCATATGTATAATTGGTGGGTGAAGCTTCCCATTTGTGGGCCCCCTGAAAAATGTTTCTGTGCTGTATTTTGTTAATGTAGAATGTTTTCTGTCATTTGTGATTCAATGAAATGAGGTCAGTCAGATTGGTTCTACCATATGAGTTTTAGTCAAGTGAGATTTGAGCAGCGGAGAGTAAACTGAGCCATCTGCCATGTTATATGCGAGATGGATGGTCTAACTGGCACAAGAGATTGAAAGTTGGGATTAAAGATTATTCTTGATGACCAAATCAAAGAGTAGAAAATTTGAATGTGTTACTGCTCAATGCCTCACTGTGGAGAATGTAGATGTTTGTGCAGTTACTGGAACATGTTTCAAAGCCATGTAAAGTACCCTGGCAGTGCATAGCTTATAATGCCTTCCACATACGTAGATCACTTAATTCACTGGAGGGGACAAAAAGTGGAGGTGTGTTAGTTTTGATGTAAACAATCAGTATGACAGGCATGAGCTTCTCCATGTCCAAATTGCCATCGTCAGTCCCATACCATATCCTTGCAAGCTATAGGTTCCCTTCCATAACCCATTCTTAAATGTACTCAAGACATTCTGCATTCATCCCAATAGCTTATCCATGGGCAACTTTCACTGTCCTGTTAACTTGGAATCTTATGTGACCACTAATATGCAGGCAAAGAGATTCCTGGACTTTGTAAACACTGACACCATGGGACAGCTAGCCTGTGTGCTCACTAAGGGTGCAGACATCCTTAACCTGGTCCTCACAAATATGGGAGAAAGCTGTACCCTCCATAGTGTAAAGTCCTCAGTGGCATACCTCTCAGCTGTCCCTAATTTTGCCTGACTAAAATGTTAGTTTTGTCCCTCTTAATCCTTCTAAAAACTGGTGACTTTTGGAGAAAAGATTGTGAGTTGCACTTTCTAAATAATGACAGAGTTAAGGACTTCTTTTATGTGAGAAAATCTATATTAATTCACATTCTTATTCTGGCAATGTGTCAAGATAGTAGTACCAATATTTTAAAAATGTACCTGATTGTCTGGCTTTGTTCCTGATTGGTGGAGAGCTATGCTGACTGGTCAGGTTTGACCATAAAGCTGCCTTTGAAATAAAAATAAAATATGTGACTCCTGCTAATCCTGGAACTATCAAGAATTATTCTAAGGCAAGACGAGTGGCACCCTGTCAAAATGTCAAGGCAATCAAACCCTGAGAACACTATTGCCTATGTGGAATTGTTCACACAAACCATACATAATTATATTGACAGCTGTACCCCCCTGGAACAAGTGCAGGATGAATGCAGAAAACAAGTCACCCTTGTGGAATTTAAGCATCAGTAGATTGTATAACAAAAGGAAGAATATCATGGCAAAAAATAGGAGGCGAAATGCCCAACAATGTAATAATGCCTTCATAAATGTTAACAAGCAACTCTGGGGCAAATAAAGTCTACCAATGCAAAATTTGAGGTAAAATAAGTCTCCCAGGCCAAGGACAATCATAAAGCTTTGTTCAACTATGTCTGCAACCTGGAGGGCAATACACAACACACTGAATTAATTAAAAATGGTGCCAGCTCTACTGAACCAGAACATATAGCAATTCTACTGGCCATCAAATTTTACCCCCCCCTCCATCCCCGTCCCTCAGGAAATGCCCACGACCACAACTCCAGCAACTTTCACTTGGGAACAAGTCCTCATGGCAATCTCAAAGGCCAAGGACACTGCATCTCTGGGTCCTAATAATATCCCAGGATGCCTCCTTAATAGCATGAAACATGAACTGTCATGTAAACTAGAATCACTCTAACTATAGCTTCAAAACATGTTTTGTGCTATATAAATGGAGGACTGCAACATTTGTCCTGCCACACAAATGAGGTCCATTCATGGATCCAGGGAACTGTCAACCCACAAGTTTTTTTCAAAAATATTTTTATTTTGTTTTAATTATAAACATAAGCAAATGTACATATAACAAATACAATAAAACAATAGCAAAACTATTTACAGTATTTATATTCATTTATGATAACTTCTCATGGATAAAATGATTGTTTATCAGTATTTGTTCAACAGGTTTTCCAATTTTTGCCATGTTATTTTGTTTTTTGAGTAATTTTATGAGTTCTTTAACAAATGATTTGCAGTTCTTTTTTTACAAACAACTTTTGCTAAATTAATAAAATCTTTAAACATCAGATCTTGTTTACTTTTCCAGTTCAAAGTAATAACTTTTCTGGCAATTGCAAGAATTGACCAGAGTAACTGAATATGACATTTAGGTATCACATTAGGTATAGGAACATTTAATAGGATTAGTGAGTTAGAAATATGACAGTTATCAGACCATAAAGCATTTACAAAATATCTGAAGTGTTTCTAATATTGAACAACATTTCTACATTCAATAAACATGTGAACCCAGTTGGCCTCTAGTAATTCATCACATTTCCAACATTTACTTTTTCTGTTTTTGAGTATAAGATTTATTTTATGCGGAGTATAGAAACTCCGTTAAATAAATGTCCATGTATACCATCTCCAGTATAATGAAGAGGTACCATACGTAGAATTCAATAATAATTTTTTTGAATTCATCAGATATTTGTTCTCCATTAATATTTACATAGTAATTCCAAAAATCTGAGTCAAACATTAGTGTGTCTTCTCTTAGTATCTTACAGATAGGTGAGATACTTAAGTTTTGATTATTTGTCTTTTCAAGACACCTAATAAAAAGCTGAATCAAAATCAAACTAGGTATAGATTCAGTCTCTAGGTTGAATGATACTCTCATTTTGTTTTCTATAAACTGCCGTAATGAGTGTATAAACAACCAACTGTGTTAACTATTATCAAAACTACATAAAAAAGAGTTTAGTGGTTTAATACTCTTATTTTCAATAAACTAATGCCAGAATATCAAGTTATTTTCCTTTAATTTTTGCATCATATTGATGTTGCAAGAGTCTAGGCAATCAGAGGAGTATGCTATAGGGAATATAAGAAATAGAAATTGTTTAATGCTGTAATTACAATAAATTATATTTTTAAAGTTATTAAATATTTGATTAATGCCATAAGAAAAATGATCAAACTTCTTATTAAATAAACAAAATTCATGTAAAAGCCAATGAACTCTACTTGTTCCATATTGTTCCTTAAATTGATTTTCTATAGTTCTGACATCAGTTATATGAATATCATGTATTGTTTTCCAGACAGATATATAGGTAGGTGTGATCCAATGTAATATTACATTAATGATAACTGATTCGGAATAAAGAATTAAGCTAGGAAATGCTATCCCATTACTGTTCAAAGCTCTAATGTGCCATTTATATGCAATCCTAGGTTTTAAGGGGAACCATACAAATGTAAGTAGCATGGGACCTAATTTTTTAAATATGTTTTTGGGAGGGGGTTGTATCAATGACTGTATATAAAACACAATTTTAGGTAAAATTATCATTTTAATTAGAGAGAGCCTATCCTCCATTGTGAAGAACATTTTATTTCATCTTTTGATTAGTTCACTAATGGTGGTTATTAAATTATTGTAGTTTAGTTTAACAGACTCTTTCCATGTACTCTTTTTATACTGACACCCAAATATTCTAATACATCATTCTTCCAATTAAACAAGCTATTCTCTGTTAGGTTTTTGTTTATCTTTTTTTGTTAATTAGTAATGTTTCGGATTTATTATGATTAAATTTAAGCCCTTAAATTATTTCAGACTTGCTTAAGGTATTTATAACTTCATGCAAAGAACCATAAATATCACCCAATGTTAACATATCATCAGCAAATAATTGTATCTTAGGATAATAGTCCTTATTAATTTGAAAGCCTTTTATATTTTGCTTGTTTCTGATATATGTAGCAAAAGGTTCCATTGAAAGAGAAAACAATAATGGTAACAAAGGACAACCTTGTCTAGTTCCCTTGAGGATTTCTAGTGGTGAGGATAGACATGATCCGATTTTTACATAAGCTTGTGCCCCACTATAAATATTCATTAATAAGGTGACAAAATCAGAGGAGAATTCAAAACAATCACAATTCTTTGTAGATAAGACCAACTAATAGAATCAAAAGCCTTTTCTATGTCTAGGCTGATAATAGTTAGTTACTATTAGTTTATAAAACTTATATTTAACTATCTATAAAACACCATTAATGGTACTGTATTAATGTTTAAATGTATCTAAACAAAGAGTCTAAAACATCTAGTTAGAAACACTAGTCAGAAACACCTTGTTACCCCACCACTGACCCACTAGAAAAAATGCACTTTGGTATTAAGTCAAATTATACTATCACTGTAGAATTAGAAGACATATATCATTTATATTTATTTAAAAGGGAAAAGTATGTAAAGTACTTACAATGGGGAAAAGAGAGAAAAGGAACATTGGTAACAAAAGAATAGGAAGAAAGAAGAGAGAGAGAATGTTATTTACTATATGTAATTTGAAGAAGAAAATCTAGAAAGGAAAAGAGAAAGTTAATAATAAAAATGATTCACATTACGTTACAGCATATAGACTTTCCAGAATCAAATATATTGTGATTCATAAACATTTAAAATTAGAAGGAATTTATTCATATGTCCTTTAGTTTCTTAGTTTTCTTTGCTCCTTCTCTCACAGACCATCCATTTTTTTGTTACCTGTCTCTTCAAACTCTGGGATGACCATTCCATTTTTTTCTATGTCCGACAGTATTTTCTTCTTTTGTATAAATTCTACTGCTTCTTGTAGGGAATCCAAGATCTTCACTCCTTCTAGCAAGGTGATTTTTATTCTTGCAGGTAAAAGAATTTGAGCTTTAATATTGTTTTTTTTTTCAAGGACTTAGAGGAATACGCTCCTTTCTTCTGGATAGAGGTGTAGTCATTGTCAAAACAAATAACTTTTTACCCATGTTATTAGGGAATTAGTCCAAGCTGATTTCACCACTAAGTCCATGTCTTGCGAGGAAAGAAATCTAACTATTGTAGACCCGGGGTTAGATTAACTCAGAGATGAAGCTGGATTTGCCAAGGACTGATGAGCCCTCTCAATTCCAAAAGAGAGGGACTCTGGCATGTTTAGTGCTGATGAAAACCACTTATTGAGGAACTGACTCATGTTAGCACCCTCTTCTTTCTCAGAAATTCCATATATTCTTATGTTATTCTTCCTTGATATACTTTCAAGGTCTTCCAGTTTCTCAATCAGCCTGGTATTTTGTTTCAGAAGAAATTCATTGTGGTGTTCATTTTCTGTCACTCTAGTATCTAGGTCAGTTACTGTTTCCTCCAAGGCAAGAATCTGTTCAGATTGTTTTTTTACGATTCCATTTAAAAGTTCCAGTTGTTTACTACATTCTTGTTTGATAATATCCATTTTGTTTTCAAATTTGTCCATTTTTATTGACAGTTCTTGGATGTTTGTTATTATAAGATGTAGGTCTTTCTTCACTGCACTCTCCTGGTCTGGGTTCTTCGAGTTGCTCATCTTGAGATCTCCAGTAGGAAACTTCTTGACAGGAATAATTAAAAAATTCTCTTGACTATGTATTAATTTTTAGAAAATAATAAGGATTATATGTTAATCTAACTTTTAGCATACTTTTAGTTAGATTTTTCTAAATATTAAAGTATATTTCCTGTCAGGATATTAAAATCTAAGCAGAGCTATGGGTTTCTGCTGCTATCAAGACTGGCATCCTGGCCACGCCCCCCAACCCATAAGCTTGACAACTGTAATATATAAAGATACATATTATGGATATGTTAAATGAAGCTGATACTTTGGGTTCATCAAGGACAAGTTTTGCCTACTTCAAGAAGGATACCAAAGCAATAGACAAGGACAGAATGGTGCATAATGTCTACCTTTACCTGGCCAAGGCATTTGACGCAATACCCCACTTGGGCATTGTAGACAAACTCAAATTATGTAGAACCCCCCTGCATTACCCACTGGATTGCCATTTGGCTCAGAGAGGACACAAGAGGTTAGAACAGGGGAGTCGCACTCCACTGAGGCCTTTTTGTGGAGGTACTTACAGCTCAGTGCTGGAGCCGCCTTTGTTTGGTATCTACTTCTCTGAAGTCAAGGCTAATGTCAACGGCCTCTGGCTGACCAGGTTATGGGATTATTGTAAATCAAGTGTAGTCACTGAATCTCCCCAAGACAAATACCCTCCAAAATGGCCTGACATAGTCTAATAACTGGTGCCAGAGTCATTGTCTAAAACTCAGTGCCAAGAAGTGCTTAATGGCTTTCAGAAAGACAACCCCCCCCCCCATCACACACATACAGACATATTACTACACTGATAATACACTCCTAAGAGTACACCAGTAATCAAGTGATTTGGAAAACTTTGTAGATAAGGACTTGGCCTTTGCCAACTATGTGACTACTGTAATGAGGAAATATCGCACAACTTATAAACAAGGATATTGCATCTAGGATAGATATATCATTGTTCTATTGTACTCAGCCCTCATAAGACCAATTATTGAGTAGAATTCCCCCTTTGGTATATACCTAAGCAGGCATATGCAACAAATGGAGTGTCCACAATGTCTCCTCACAAAAATAATGTATGATTTAGAAAACAAGTCCTTTGCAGACTGTCTCAAAGCCTTGTCCCTATATTCAGTCTCCTATAGGCTGCTGAGAGGCGACCTATGCCTGCCCTCCAAGACCTTCTCTGATCTAGTATTAATGGACTTGTTGTACATCTGCAAAACAAATAGCAACAGAAACACCTGAGCCAGGGACCCAAAACTCATCTGCAACATAAGTAAGATGCCCTGGAGGGATAGGTATGCATCTCAAAGGCTGCCCCTTCTCTGGAACAGGCTTCCCATCTATGTGAAGCACAGTTCTTCCCTGCATTTATTAAAGCAAAACTTGGATCACTGGATGGAGGACTTAAGCATAACTCTGGTCTGGCACCTACGTCTCTGTTAGAGAGAGGAAACTTATTAATGCTCAACCACTCATACCTGAGTCATCTATACCCTCTCCCCACAAAACGTATAGGACCAATACTCATCTACTATTACTTGGGGTAGTATGGCTAGGCTTCAAAAGACCCTTTAGGGTCATTAGGTTAGTATTCTATGAAATTTCTTTAGTAAGTTTCCTAGTAACCTTGTATATATAAGGTTGCCCTCAAAGCGAAGGTAGAGAATGAAATACTTGCTTCCCTAGTCAGCCCAAGGAGTACGACCCTATCTTGGGGGAAGGGAGTTGATGATTATGTTTAATGAAGAAAGGATAAGATGGTGTAGGAAAGTTTTATGAATTGAGCTAAGTACCTGCTGGTGTTTGTCCTAGAGGTGACAGAGATGAAATTGCCAATGCACATCTGTTACAGTAAGTAACTTTTTCTTCATACCACCTTATAAATAAAGTAACTGTTGGTCTTCTTATAATTTAAATAATCTTAATTATGATGTTTCTTTATGATTTTTTGTTCACTGAAGTCATAGTTGCAGCAACATATCCCTTCCCCTTCACACCACCTTATCTGGTGCGCTATATTCTGAAGTGAAGAGCTTGATTCTGAACTTTCCTTTAGATACTGTGGACAAAAAAGTACTTTTCTGTTGTGTGTGTATAATACGTTGCTCTCCAAAAATGGCCTGATAACGCTGGATTGAAAGAAATTTTGCAGCTATAATATTTTACAAACTGTTACTGGCATAGAGTTTAGTATACTTCTGCAACTAAAAACACTTTTGTTTTCAATTCCTTGGGAAACTACTTGCAGCTGATATTATAAAAGAAGTAAAATACAATTTGGCTTTTGTAACAAAGCATGTCTCCATTTGTGAATAGATTAGTCTTATGCTTGACATTATGCACTAATGTAATTCTCACATTTCAATTTTATTTTGCAAAAAAATGTAATAAGTACAATTTATTTGTTGTCTGAACTTAACCTGGCCAGCATTCTAAAGCTTGTTGATTATTTGTTTTAGGTTGGTTGCTTTTTGCTGTTGAGAGTTTGCTGTTCAGATTAGTGTTCTATATAATCAAGTATATAAGTTCAATTTTCAGCTTTTCACTCAAGCATATCACTGTCTTCTCTGCAATATGCTAGAGCAATAGCAGCTTTTCCTAGAAGAAAGGTAAAATTAGATGTCTGAATCCTGGCCAGAATAAAATGCATTACATAAGATACCTATTTGTGCTAACATTTTCAGTGCCACTAGACCTTGACTGGTACTTCATATGTGTATAATCAACATTTGACAGCTAGCTTGGGTACAGATTCATTCATTTATGTATTTATTTTACTTGGGGATGCATTTTTGTAATTCTTCACTAAACATTAGAACTGGTAACATCCTATATCTTTTTAAAAAGTTTCAAGGCTGCATTTAGGAAGTCTCCCGGGATAAAAATTATTAGGGCAAACATTATTTTGTGGTTTAGAGATGTGACAGGGCATGTGGATTATTATTCCTTGTTCATATTTGTCTAGGGATATATTTTTTTTGTGTTTTATTTTATTTGATTTTTGTTCTCTGTCCCTGAGCTGACATGTAGCTTTAATCCTCCAGCTGCTTAGTTGACCCTTTCATTACCAGGGACTGAGAGTCCTGTTACAGATTCATTCTTCCAGGGCAAATGCCAAGTGAACCAAGGGTGGGAGGGGTCATCCACATGTCAGGGACTGAACCCGTCCTTGTGGTGGCTTAGGAGCACAAGTATTGCTGCTTACAGACCGCACATGCAAGCTGGCTCATTGCTGTCCTCCTGAAGGTGTCCCTACTGCAGAGAGCCAAGCCACTACCCTCCCCTAGAATGGGCAAGCTGACTGCTACCGTTCACTCCCGTCCTTCTCTATCTGGTCCCTTCAGTGGCTGTGCCACTAGTTAAACACAGGTTATGTAAGGTAAAGTTGTGGTTTAATCCATCTTCACCACAAGGCTGGAGTCTCTATATCTTATTTTTAATACCTAACATGTTATGGCTGGTCACACACAAAACAGATGAGTTTCACATGCATCACTTTAATAGGTGCCAAATTAATGGGTACCAAATGAACAGACCTCTGAAAGATCAGTGTTTTACAGCATGCAGATAGTAATATATGCATGTTTTGAGCTAAGAATGCAATGTAATTTTTTAAAGGCTTTGCTCCCATTATGAATTTATTGAAGAATTTCTAACCATGGTTTATAGAGCACACATGTTATTTCCCATATTAGACTCTCAGAAGTAAAGAACAAACTGTTCCCAGTATTTAGGTTATTCTTGTCTCCCCTCTGACCTTGGTGTCAAGTCCTATTCATGTACTTTGGTTGCCCCAAAACTTATAAAAATACAAATATTACTCAACATACTTTGAGGTAATGAAGTAATTTACCACCAACACACTTCAGAGCCTTTTTCCATTTCACCACATCTTGCATTGAGTGGACTGTTGCAATGGGTAAACACTGGCCCTGAGTCAGGCTCGGTGTTGTGACCCATAGCAGACTTAGTTTCTGTACTGTATCACAAGTGAATTGTCTTGTCAACCATCAGTAGATCATGTGTGGTGCACTGTTAACAGCATTTGGGTTCCTGTGTTCTCTTATGTTGCACCCCCATTCTGTGGCTGCAGCTAATTTTTTTTCCCATTGTGTTTTTCTTGCTGAGTGCACTTGATAAAATATCAGGATAAAATATCAGTGTAGACACTGTATCCTGACAAACGCTATAGTGACTACTATTTTTTTTTAGACTAGCCACACACACAGCACACCACCACAATCCTTTATGTTGTCATGTTGTTCAGTGTTAACAGCAGGGCACAAGGAGCTCATCCCATTCTAGAAAAGATTGTCAGGAGAAAAGCTAGAGCAAGAAATCATTTTCATCTCTCAAAGTATTACTGTGATAGGATGAATGTTGTTGCTGTCACTTAAACTGTCAAAACAGAAGACAGAGAGAAAGAGGGCGGTTAGCCCTTTGATGTAGTCAGAATAATCTGGAACTGAACACTCTTAAAACTGTGGAGATGGCAGTGGACTTCAGGAATGGTACTACAATATTTCCCCCCCCTCTTTATATTTAATACTGCTGTGTCAGTTGTGGAATTCTTCAAGCTTTTGGGATCTATAATCTCCCAGGACTTGAAGTGGGACACCAGTGTAGGGTCCATCATAAAAAAGGCACAAAAGCAAATGTACTTTCTGCAACAACTGAGGAAGTTCAACTTCCCACAGGAACTGTTGATTCAGTTCTATACAGCAGTCATTGAGTCTATTCTCAGCTCATCCATAGCAGTGTGGTTTGGATCTCTGTCTAATCATGACAAAAATAGCTTACATTGAATAGTCAGGTCTGCTGAAAATATCATTGGTGCTAGTTTGCCCTCCTTACAGGACCTGTACTATTATTTATTTATTTATTGACATTTGTTAACCGGGTTTGTCCAACTGGGCTTGTGGCCCATTTTCAGTGGAGACCCGAGGAGAAAATCTCCAGTAATACATTTTAAAACAAGTACAATTTTAAACAATATTGATATAATAGCAGTTATAGCAAAACTATTCACATATGTTGGGTTACATGCATAAAGAAGCTAAGTAACAATTTTACATTGATATAGTTCAATAGGTCAATAATAAACATTTTTTGTTTCTATAAAATTGTGCAAATGTATAGTAGACACATTGGATAGAGAGGTGTAATGAGGTACTAAGTATGGTCCTTTTGAGGGTACATAAAGGAAAGGAAGACTAGGTAGGGTCATGGCAAGGGCAGGTTCTAGAATTGAGAAAATAAGCTTTTGGTTCATTTTTAAAGTGTGAGGTGTGGGAGATTGAACGTAAGTCAAGGGGAAGTTTGTTCCAAGCATGGGCAAGGGAGTGTTTGTAGAGTAGTTTGCCTACTGACCTTTTTGGCTGGTAGATATCAAGTAATTGCTGGTTAGAAGTACGGAGGGTCCGGGATGGGATGTAGATTGAGACTAAGGAAGATAGAGATGGATAGAAGGAGGGTTTATAAAGAATAGAGTGTAGCATATGAAATTGATAAGATAGCAGAAATTGGGGAAGTTCAAGCCACTGAAGAGACTTTAAAGAAATGCAGTGGTGTGAGTTGTATGGGGAGTTATCTGTTGCAGTTTGTTTAGAGTGGAGGCCTGGATATTGGTAAGAACTGGGGCGGTGTATAAGCGGGATGGGAGGAGGATTGCCTGGCCCAGGGTAAGTCTAGATTCAGGGGTTAGGAATTTTTTGTTCCGATATAGCAGACCTAGTTTCTGGTTTGTTTTTTTATACATTGGAGTATGTGTAGGTTGAACTTGAGTTTGTCATCGATAATGACCCCTAAGAGTTTTGTGTGGGTGTCAGGTTGGATGTTTGTATTGTTAGAAGATGTAATAAAAAAAGGAGGTTTTGTGATGAGAGAGAACGGGGAAGGAAAAGTAGGAGTTTGGTCTTTTTGGGATTTAGGATCAATAGGTTGTGAGAGAGCCATTGTTCAGTGGATAGTAGGGCCTGTTGGGTCAGGGAGTGTAGTTCAGGAATGTTATTTGAGATGGATATAAGTGTGGAGTCGTCAGCATACTGAATAAGGGAAGATTCTTTGCATGAGCTGTAAAGATCATTGGTGAAGATGTTAAACAAAAGGATTCCCAAGATGGAGCCTTGGGGAATACCAGTAGAGATGGGAAGGAAAGGTGAGGAGGATGAGAGCCATTTGACAGATTGTTCCCTACCAGATAGGTAACTATTAAACCAGGCAAGTGCGGAGGGGGATAGCTGGAGATTTGCGAGTTTGGATAGTAGTAGAGGATGAGAGGCAGTATCGAAGGCTTTGGAGAGATCTAGGAAGAGACAGGAAATGAGTTTATTGTTATCTAGGGCCTCTGCAATGATATGAGTGAAGGAGAGGAGGGCAGTGGTGGTGCTGTGGTGAGGACGAAATCCATGTTGGGTAGGGGTAAGTAAGTGGTGTGTGAGGAGGTGATTGAGAAGCTGTGAGTGAATACATTTTTCTAATATCTTGGAGAGGGGAGACAGAATGGCAATGGGTCGGTAGTTTGGGGGGGTCAATGGAGTTTCCACCTTTATGAAGTGGGATAGTGAAGAAAGATTTCCAAAGGGTGGGACAGTCTATTCCAGAATAGATCAATTAATTAGTATAGATACAGGATAGGCAATTGAGTCGGCAGCAAGTTTGAGGAATGTAGGAGATAGTCAGTGGAAGGAGAGCAAGGTTTTAGCTTGAGTAGTAGAGATTTTATGTAAGTAATGGGAACTGTCTCAAAAGAAAACAAAGTTGTGTTAGTGGGACTTGGAGAGGTGGGTGTAGAAGTAGAGTTTGGCTTAGATGTTACCAGATTTTGGATGGAAGAGATGACGTGTTTATTCAGGAGGGTAGCTGTTTCCTGAGTGGAAGAGTTAGGGTATGGGGAGGGATTAGAGGGCTTTCCAGGATAGAGGATGTTGTTGAGAGTTGACCAAAATTTTCGAGGATTGGATTTCTTATTGAGCTGAGCAGAGCTATAGTATAACTTTTTGTCATTAGTTGTATGTTTTTTTTGCAAGGTTCCTCAGTTGCCTGTATTTTTGAAGAAAGGGTGGTTGTTTAGTTTTAGTCCAGGTTTTCTAAGCATGATCTCTTTGTTTCATAAGGGACCTAGTCTCTTTGGAGAACCAGGAAGCATGGTTTGATTTTACTCTGATCTTCCTAGAGGGAGCCAAGGAGTTTAGAGTATTCATGAAGATGCTATTGAAAGTGCTTACAGCATTGTTTAGGTGGAGGTGTTTTAGGATGGACCAATCTATGTTGTGGAGAATGGAGTTAAATTGGGAGGAATTGAAAGTTGATAGTTTTCGACAGTCTTTGATAAGGTGGGGTTTAGGAATATGGGGGTAGTGTCGTAAGGTGGTGGTAGGGAGATGATCACTGAAGGAGTCAGGTAAGGTGGTGGGATTGTGGTATTGGTGGGGGGAATTGGTAAGGATCCAGTCTATTATGGAGCTGGAAGTGAAATTTTTATGGAATCGAGTGGGAGATGTTATAAGTTGGTGGAAGTCGTGTAGGTGGATACTGAGTTGGGGGGAGTCAGTTGTGAGTTAATGTTGACATCACCAAGGATAAGTGTCTCATATGGTATGTTGTGGGAGAACCAGGATAGGATGTTTTCAAGAATGGGCAGATTGTTACCAGGAGGAAGGTAGACAGAGGCAATTGCAAGTTTTTTGTGGGGATTCAGATGGCAGTTAAGGATGATGATTTCAGCTGGGAGGAAGTCAGGAATTGGGGAAGGGTATGGTGAGAGGTCAAGAATGTTTGAGTAGAGGATGGCCACGCCACCACCTTTTTTTACAGGTCTAGCAGATCGGAAGATATTATAACCTGGTGGGAGTATTTCACTATTTGAGATTTGTGGCTTGAGCCAGGTTTCAGATAGGGAGAGGATGTGAGGGGTATTGAGAGCTATCCATGAGTGCAGCTCAGTGACTTTATTTGCTAGACTCTGAATATTCATTGAGTAAATAGTTAAGTATTTGGATGGAGATGATTGTTGTGACTGAGGTTGGTGACTGTTAGAGGAGTAAGATGGGGGCAGTGTAGAGGTAGTTTTGGGGAGAGAATCGGGGCCAGGGTTGGAATGGATGTCTCCAGAACAAAGTAGGCTTTTAGTGAGGAGAGAGTGTATAGTAGATGCTAGATGGAGTTTGTATAGTTTTGGCTTAGCTTTGTGGGAAGATTTAAAAACATGCATTATGGATAGTTTATATAGACTTGAGGTAGAGGTAATAAAGAGATTAGGGGAGATGGTAAAAGATGAAGTAGTTGGGATATATGTTGTATGAGTGAGAAGTTGGTGAACATAGGAGTGAGTCAGAGAGATTGGAGTGGTAAGAGGTGGAGATAGAGCGAATAAGGAATAGTGTAGAAGATATTAGAAAATAACACATGTTGGAATAAAATATGGTCAGATAGAGTAGGTAGAGAGACAGTGGTATAGAGGAAGTGGTGTTGACAAGATTGACAGATTAGTAAGGTGGTTGTGACAATAGGCAGGAAGTGGAATTGTAGTGGCTAGTGGGACAGGAAGGGGAGGGATAGTTAGGTATAAAGGTAATTGTAATGGGGTTGTGTGGGAATGGGGGTAGGGTAGGGGAGCGAAGTGAGCCCGAGGGGAACAAGGGCGAATGGAGCGGGGCTAGCACCCTGGTCAAGATGAAGTCATAGAAACAATCAGAAAAAGATAGTGAAAAATAGTGAAAAACTAGCTTGAGAGACAAGGATATAAAGTTTCTAAAGGTATAGTCACCAGAAATAAAATAAAAAGAAATAAAATATGAGCAGAAGTAAGCTTACAAAAGGACACTGGCCTCAAGCTACACAAGTAGATTTAGTTGAAGCAAACCTAGTGCTGTATGGTTAAAATAAGCTACAATAGAGAGGGGCTTTGGAGGGGGAGATAGAGGTATTACTAGCAGCTAAAAGCAGGGCAAAACATAAAAAAAAAAATATGCAAGAGTCTGAAGACAGTAAAATAGGGTAGATGCACTAGCAAAGGCAATTATGAGTGAGGCTAAAAATGCATTCAGGGAAGGGTAAAGTGCAGAACAGGAGAATATACACAGAAACAGTATGAGGATAGTGGGTAACCAAAGAGAAAGGATAGGAGATGCTGGCATCTGCTTTTCATGGTGACTATTAAAAAAAAACACTGTAAATTCTTGTTGTGCTTATAAAGTCTAGCATTAATTAAAAAATTAGCTTCTTGATTAGAGTCCTGAAATGAGCAGGGAAAATCATCACCAACCCTGCAGATCCAGGCCACCATCTTTTTGAACTATTACCATCAGCCAGGTGTTGTAGATTAAATTGCACCGAAACAAGCAGATATAAGAACAGTTTTTTCCCAATAGGCCATCAAGTTCATAAATGGTTAACTTAACTTATTAGATTGAGGTATTCTTTTTACCAGGCCTCCCAGAATTCTAGAGTATTGTTTACATATTGTTAATACTTGTTTCTTTCAGAGTTTATTTCAGTATTTCTTGCACTGTGTTGCACTTTGCACCTTGTTTAGATATGTATATTTATTTTTTTGTCTTGTTCTTAATAGTTGTATGTATGTCATTTATGTAATTCATACTTGGAGAGTCACTGAAACCGGAGTCAAATTCCTTGTATGTGTGCATACTTAGCCAATAAATGTGATTCTGATTCTGAGATGATATGTTTTTTTAAGTGGATTCCCTTTACATATTTCTCTTAACGTGAGTGAAAATTCTGTTCTCTGTGTCAGAGTTTACTGTATTTGAAATATCTCTTCATATATGTCTTAAACATTTCACCTTTGCTGACAGGTACAGATCAGTATGTCTTTGACCATCTGATTCAGTCAAGCACTTTTTCTGAGAGAGACAGCCAAGTCCCATGTTCCACTTTCTGTTTTGACAATTTAAGCCTATTCCTCCTTCCTGGGACCACAGTTTTGTTCTTCAAAAATTGTCTTGGGCTCCTTTTGAGCCTGCTTTTTCAGCGTCCTTACAACCTTGTACTTGGATGACTCTTCTTCTTTTGGCCCTCACTTCAGCTAAGAGAGTATCTGAGCTTCAGGCTCTCATGGCTGTTCCTCCCTTTTTAGTTTTTCAGAGGGATAGGGTGTCTCTTAGTATTAATCTTTTATGCCCAAGGTGATTAATGAGTTCTCTTAATCAAATCTATTCATTTATCTTCCTTTTTCCTTCTCTGCAGTCTGCTAGGTTGAAGGTTCTTCACACCCTAGAGCTGCATAGACAGCTCAGATACTATATGGATAAGACTAAGGCTATTTGCAAATCTGAGCAACTTTCTGCTTCCTTTCATCCCAGATCTTTGGGTTGGGCAGATTATAAACAATCTCTTCCTGGATTTCTAAGGTCATTCCCATTTGTTATACTTTCCATGATAAATGTCTTTTCTGCCTCTATAAAGGCTCATTTTTCAAGGGACTGGATATCAATTCCATCCTTGAGGCTGATATTTGGACTTAGTCCATACCTTCACTAAGCAGTACAAATTGGATGTTATTTTCAGAACAAGAGCTGTTTTTTTCTAGGCCTATCCTGCATTTGTTTATAGAGGGTTCTTAGTTTCTTCCTCCTTCCAGGTTTCCTCTTGAGCTTTTATACCCTCCCTTACATAAGGAATACTGCAACAGTGGTATGAAAGGGCATAGTGTTGTTGTGTAAAATCTTACTGTAACAGTAGATGTCCTTCTCTTCACTGTTGCAGGATTTGCTCCCTCCCTCCTACCCCTTCTGTTCTGCCGTATTCTGTTTGCCCTCTTGACCAGGGATTCTTTTCATTCCTTCTGGACCATAGGGACATTCTATTCCTCATGGGTCTTTTCAGTTCTGAGGTGTGTGTGTGTGTGTCTGTGCGTCACCTTTATACTCTGCTCCTTATGTGGGGAGCATATGTATGATGTCCAATGCCTGTAAACCCTAAAGGCTTTGGTATATTAGCAAGACATTGGGCTATCTTTGGCAGGAGATCCCTTACTTAAGGAATTCTGCAGCAGTGAAGAGAGACATCTAGTGGTAAGATTTTATACAACTGTACTTTACAAATAGGGCATGTCTGCAAAAGACGTTGATTAAACTGACCTGTTGGGCACATGAGAATAATAAATGCAGCAACAACTAAGCATATGAGATTTGGTAGATATAGTTTGAAGTGTGACTATGTAATATAGTATATAGTGGTTGATACTTTGAATTTGTTTAAGGACTTGGGTATATGGATAGATCCTCCTTTAAAGTTTTATAATCCACATCAACCCAACTGGTTAATGATGATTATTAAACTATATGCTGTGTAAAAATATATTTTTTGTCTGACGTTGAGTGTATAAAGTCTAGGAAATTAAAAATTATGTAATGACTGCAAGTTATGTTGGATTCAGACTAGTGTATGGATTAACATGAAAATCCTATAAGAAAAGGTGGAAAGAATACAGATAAAATATACCAATGACTACTTCCTTGCCAAGGGGACTTCCAAGATGGCTGCACATTGGGTAACAGCTTAATTCTAGCTGTCCCAGTGTGAAAAACAAACTCAGCAGAGAATGCTGGTGGACTTTTGTATTTCTTGGTAAATTTCTGTAACTGGCTAGTAAGTGCACTGCCTGGATATCAGGAAAAAAGAAATACAAAGGACCTGACGGAAAATCAGCTACAAAAGGTGAGGAGAAAACACTGACTGGGAAAAGTATTGCAGCTGTTCAGCAAAAAGCAGTGCACCAGACATGACTCTCAGTAACCTAGAGGAAAGCATAAGACAACTGCACATAGACCTGTTCAAATAAACAAAACACTGATGAAGTATATCAACTCGAACAATACAAGGGGGGGAATGGAAGCTTTAAACATATATTCAGATAAGGTGGTAAAACTGCAAAAATCAGAGGTTGAAATGAAGAAATGGCTGACTGAATATGAGACTGCTGAAGAAGAGATGTTTCAAAAAATAATAGAATTAGAGACAGAGCACATGGGGAATGCCTGAGATTTTCAGCTGTACCAGAGAAGCTGGAAGGAATAAACTGTATTAATTTTATGAAAGCATAAATAAACAACTTTACTGGTATTCCACAGCAGTTGTTAACTGGAATGGTACATGGTATGTATTTTCCAAACCTGGCTATGAGAAAGCAGCCTAGACCTTTAATAGTAAAGATGGAATCCTACCAGCAGAAGGAGTTGATTCTGATAAAACAGTGGCAAAAGGACAAAGTATTAAAAGTGGGAGACAGCAGAGTGTTTGTAGAGAATGACTGCTCATTGTACACCAGGCAGAGGAGGAGTGAATTTATTCCACTATTCAAGGAATGTTGAGAAGCAGGCATGAGATTCAAACTGCTGTACCTGGCTATCTTCAAAATATTCTTCCCTGGGGGGACAAAATTATATTTTGAAGTACATGCTAAGGAGGAAATACAAAAGTCTGTCCAACAGAAAGTGAGTTGTGAAACTAAAAAATTCTGCTTCTTGTTTTTTCTGGCAATAAAGACCACATAGAGACTGTGCCAGTGAAACCTTTTCCAATATTTCAATGGAAAATACTGGTGAGAAAGAAGGGAGCACAAGAGTTGACTAGAAGAATCAAAAGTACTTTGGAAATTAAGCAGCGACAGGGTTTGGGAGATGGAGATGAACAAGAATAAAGACAGTAACAGATATTGACAAATGTAGGATTACAAAACAAGAATTATATTTGTGAAGTAATACAGAACAGGAAAATCTGGAAATATTGGACTTTTGGACTTTATTGGACTTGTGGGGGACTCTAAAATATATGTCCCTACTTCATGTCATTAATGTACGGAAAAATACTTGGGGAGAGGAAGAGGAGTGAGAAAGTTAACTGTAAGTAAAACTAATTTTTTCTTAATAGCACTATTTTTATAGTGTATGATTTTCTTTGACTCCACTTATCTGTGCTAGCCTTGGTGGATTTTATGATTTTCTTTGTATGCTAGAAAGTAAAGTTTTCTCAGTTTTCAAGTGTAATTGGGACACTATTGTAAACAGGTGCTTCTGTTTGTTTGTTTGTTTTTTCCTTCCTTCCTTTTTCTTGTTCAGTTTTAAGAAATGTAGGCACTGCAATGTAAAAAAAAAAGTCTGGTTAAAAGGGCATGACAAAAGAAAAATGAATGTGCTTTTTCTCTTTCTTGCATGGGGGATGACTGGATTAAGGTCCTTAGCTTGATCAAGTAACACGTTTTAAGAGAAAGTATGTAAATGAAACAGGGTATCGAATATCATAAGGCTGTTTTTCTAGCAAATAAATGTATGCTTAGCAGCAATTCTGTATCTGGTCCTTGTGTCTCCATGGAGACAATCCGATAGTGAGAAGTTGGCTTACAATCTGATAAACAGAAACTGGTTAGGAAATAATGTTCTCTGAAAGCATTCCGGTGTTTTAAACCTACTAAACCATGATTTATAAAGTGTCTATATCTATAATGGCTAAAAGAATAGCAGAAATTATTCCAAAACTGATAGATATGGATCAATGTGGTTTTTGTGGAGGGGAGGCAAACACCTGACAACATTAACAGAACATTGATGATCCAGAGGGAAGCTGAATGTAAGAAAATACCGCTGTTCGTGGAGGTCTTGATACAGAGCAAGCATTGACAGATTAAGCTGGAACTTTATGAGCATGGTAATGGCAGATCCCAGATAATATTATAAGGTTGATTAGAAGGATATATGAGAGATCGGAGGTGACAAAGTGGGTGTGGTCCTATCTGATAATTTCTGCTTGAGCAGAGGAAACAGGCAGGGTTGTCCTCTTTCCCCTTTGTTATTTGCAGTATATTTAGAACCATTGAGAAAGAAAATAAGGGACTCAGAAATTCAAGGATATAATTGGTATGGTAGTGAAGAAAAGTTGGCTGTATTTGCAAATATTTTTATACCTGACAAAACCAGAAAAGGACATTACAGTGTCATGGAGCATTGAGACAGTTTCAAATCTTTTTGGGATACAAAATTAAGGAAGCTAAAACAAAGGCAATACGGGTAAATTATGTACTCACATACAAATTGGTTCAGCAATATCCATATTTATGGTAACATGATAAAATGAAGTATTTCAGAGTATAGATTAAAAATGATCCAGGTGTGGGAGCTAAGGATATATGTGAAGAGACTAAACAAAAGATAATTCAAAAACTGAGAAATTGGAGGCTTTGTTATTTATGGATATGGATAGTAAGATACAAGCAGTTAAAATGTTTTAGTCACTTTAATCTTATACACAGGTCGGGCATATTTTTATCAACCAGAGGAGAAGTGGGTAGCAATTAATAAAGAGCTAAAGGATTTTGTCTGGGAGGGGAAGACTGCAAGAGTCAAGTGAGATAAGCTGATTTTTCCAATAGAATAAGGCGTATTGGGATTACCTGATTTGAAGGGGTATTTCAGAGCTGCACAGTTAAGGCTGCTATACATAGGACAAGCAGAAATCTATAATTCAAAGTGGAAAGGGATGATGATAAAATGGGGGGAGTTCAAGAAAAAAGGAGAGACTGGGATTTTGGATGCAGATCTTTAAGGAAAATAACAGTTATGCAGAATATTATATTCATAAAGTAGTAGAATATATTCTAAGAACTAATAAATCCAAGAAGCCCAGTGTGCCAGGAAAAATGACAAATTCTCACTGCAAAATGGATTTTATTGAACCAATTAAGACCTTTCAAATTCATTGCTAAGAACTTCTTCAGAACTAATTTCATTCACCAGTAAGCTTCAATAAATACTAATTACAAAGAACATGACTAAAATCATTTCCTGTTCATTTAAAACATTGTAAATTATGCAAAATGCATACAATTTTCCACCATTCTAAAAACAACTGCCCACATCATTATATAACATATAGATGTATGTGAATATATGGGTCCACTTCAAAATACTGACTTTCAAAATCCCTAAACTCAAAATGCTGAGACCAAAATCTCTAAAGCTCAAAATACTGAAAACACACAGGATACCAACACTTATTATATTCCAGCACAAGCACGTACTGAAACAAATAAAACACAAACCATATTACTCTTCTCCAAATATAAGCAGGGGGGCAAGCCCCCCCAATACCCCCTGCTACTTAAATATATCAGCTCCGAGACTGCACTTTAGCTCCCCTGCCTATACTTGCAGAAGAGTAATATGTTTCTGTATGTAGTTTTGCTGCAATATAGTTGTGTTGCTGTACTGTGTTTTTTTTATGATATTTTGCATTGACAGTATTTTGAGCTTCAAAGATTTTGGTCTCAGTATTTGAGTTTAGGGATTTTGAAAGTCAGTATTTTGAAGTGGACCCAAACAACTATATATATGTGGGTGTGTATATATGTATGTATGTGTGTGTGTGTATATATATATATATATATATATTTTTTTTTTTTTTTTTTTTTTGGTGCGTGTGTGTATGCATATATATATATATATATATATATATATGTTTATCTATATGAAATCAAAATAAAATATCGATTAAATTACATGTAGAATGTTTAATGCTTTATAGCCAAATGCTAACTGTGCATATGGGTATGATGCACTAGTTCCTTTTCTGCATTACTGAAGAGTTGATTTGCAATTTTCTTAGTCTTAGGAGCGGCACTGATTCTGGGTAACACGACAGTTGTATCAGTTTGGTAAACAGTAAAGGAATATAGTTTTATATTATGACATTCTATCACTCCATTGTATCAGCATTTAATATATTTTTATATAATGACTTGTGTGCAGTATATGGTCAATTGTAGTAGAAGTCGTGGCTTGGTCTGTCTTCATGTCCTTATTTGATATTGTATTTGTATTGCTTCCTTGTGGCCAGGGTTGTAGCTCAAAAGAGTTGTGACCTACTCAGTAGTGCAAGTTGATGCATCTGTTTGTGGAAATTATAAGGACAGAATGAAAAAAACATGATTGCTGTGTGGTGAGTGAGCACTGCAACTGTTTTGTATCCCTTTATCCAGCAATTAGTCTTTTATAGTTGAGAAGTATTTGAAATAAAAACTAAACTGTCCACTTTTGCGGTAATGCCAGATAGTATCTTCAGTCATTTTGTGCGAGTTTCTTTTGTAGGTTGTATGGTGTTTAGCTGTTTGTGACAGTTGCAGATGTGTGCAACAGCCATTTATTTTGTATATATACAAGTGTGTCGGGACAGATCTATTAAGCAACAACAGCCTGTAATTTACTACAAACTTGCACCCTATACCTGCATTTCCCTTATGGTCTTACTTGAAGAGGAAGAAAAAATATTGGTTATAGCATGAGCATAACAGTCTAGTAATAGCTTAACTATTGTAGTGCAGATGGTAAGTATACGAAGCTGTAGCCAGAATGTGTTTTCCGTTCACATCTGCATCAGGATTTCTATTTAGTATACCCATACTGATATATCTTTGAATAGAAAAAATATCCTATCCCCCAACTGATGCTGTTTTACAATATAACTACTACAGTTTGTATCTTGTGTATGTTGTAGAAAGTGTAGGAAGAGAGATGGGTGGGCTGTCTACCCAAAACATGAGCATGATTTAAATTTGTATAAGTTTAAGGGTGTCTTTACAAGTGCCACAGCCATGGACATATCTATCTATCTATCTATAGACAGATAAATATAGATGTAGGCTATACGAACATTTAAACGATATAAAAAAATAAATAAATAAATAATGTCGTATTCAAGCATTTTCAGAGGTGTGTGTATTTTGGAAAGCATTAAGCTTGAACCTAAGGGGGGGAGATTGGAGAAATATTTTAAGAAAGAGAGAAACAGAGTGGCAACTCAGACTGGCAGCAATGTTTCCCCCGGAACTAAATGATGCTATATCTGTTACACGTATGCTGCATGAAAGGACAAATGTTCTATAACTTTAAAATTTTTAGAAGTTATTCCATGATATATATTTCATCCTTTTTTAAGAACTAAAAACAACAAAAATATACATATATTTTTATATTTATAGATATTTTGTTGTAAATGTTCATGATGAATATTTTTAATGTTTCAAACCTGTACATGATGTATAAAAGTGATTTACCTTTATATGGGGGGAGCATCAATTCGTATTTCTTTGATAACAGTATTGCCTGTGGCAACTTGGTTGTTGATTGGTTTAGAGGTTTTTATTTGGATGCTAAAGGGTTATTTAAATTCATGCTTAACATTCTGGTTTTGTATTCTGATGAAGTCTCCATTGGTTGAGACAAAAGCGCTTAATATTGGTTTTAATTAATAAAGGAGTGGTATATTTGGAATGTTCGGATCGTTTTTTCTATTTGCAGATATGAATGTATATCCATTCAAACACGCAAAATATTAAAAGGCAACTGATTAAACACAACTGGTCAGTCAGCAGCCCATTGAAAAGTAAAAAAGGAAATCTGTTTTTTTGCCGGGGACAAGCCCTACTGCACCCCCAAACCAATGATAATTATATGTACCAACTATGAGATCACACTACAGTGGGGAAAGAGCAAATTCCCCAATCCTCACTGTAATACAGCCTTGCACAGAAAAATAAAAAAAAAGCCATTACATTCATTTTTGATCAGCTATACTGGCTTTTTTCATTTTAACAATTTCAGTTTTCGACTAATTGTGTGTGTGTGTGTGTGTGTGTGTGTGTGTGTGTGTGTGTGTGTGTGTGTATATATATATATATATATATATATATATATATATATATATATATATATGGGCGAGACCATATGATCAACTTTCTGAAATGTTGAAGCTTTTCAAGTGAAATCGTGATACAGTGGGGATTGGGGAATTTGGCCTTTTCCCCAAATGCAGTGTGATCTTAGAGTTGGTGTATGCATTATGCAGGAGTGGGGGGGGGGGGTGCAGGGGGGCTTGCCCCCTGCATAAACTTAGAATTTTGTTTTCCATTGGTCGAATTGTCAGAAAGTCGATCATATGGTCTCGACCACATGAGGTTCGATTTCTTTTGAGTCAGTCTTCTGATTGGGATCCATACACACACACACACACACACACACACACACACACACATACGTAATTTTTATGTTTGTGCGTGCAGCATATAGAATATAATACCTTTTGCCAAAAATACAAAATATTTAAAAATGCTCCATTGTAAAATAACTTTGATGGAACAATATATTGAAAACAAATGCAGTGGCATGTCCCCTACACTCCTGCATTTGTATATACCAACTTTGAGATCACCGAGCTACAAGGAAAAGAAAAAACGTCCTTAACTCCACTGTTAGGTAATCTCACATTATACTTCCTCACTTGTACATATCTGCTAGCACACTCAGCATTAGATGCATCCAGACATTCACACATGTGAAGAAACCAATTAGTTTGCACAATGACTGGGTGTTTAACTTTGCAAGAAACTAGAGAAATTGACACTTTGGTAAACTCTGGAAAGACTTCAGTGACACCTGATGCAGTACTTCATAGCACTTTGAGAAATGCAGTGGCTGAGCATATGTAGAGAGCACAGCAGACAACACAGAGAACATGCAACAGAGATGCTCATTTGAGAGAATTCAGACCAGATGATAAGGTAGTTGTACTAGCGCCAAAATATATATATCACTACAAAGGCTAGGAAAAAAATAAAAACTTCTTATTAAGCATTCTGTAGCACATCGACCTAAAGACCTTTAAGGAGTTGAAAAACACATACAAAACCTCTCCCTTAAATACAGGCATAAAAAAAAAAAACAAACAAAAAAAAAAAAAACAGTTTAAACAATTGCATTTGACATTCAAGCCAATAGATATCAATGTTTCATATTTCAAAATAAATATACTCTTCTTATCAAGCAATCTGTTTTTTAATTCCATAGTATTATAAACTTTAACTTTCTCTAAAACAGTTGTATTAGTGCCCACTTCTGAAAACAATCTCCTTGCAAATTAAAGTGATGGAGAAAACGATGTGAAGTGAATTATAAGCTGAGTTAACTAAGAAGGAACAAACGGAAAAGTAGTTCCAGCAGGAAACCTAGCCAAGATCAAAAAAATAAAACCATCAAAACACACAAGATTGGCTCAGGTAACTCCTGGATAAATGATTTAATCTATATAAATAAAAATGTAAATGTTCGTTTGTTCAAAATCTTAAATCTTCGAAAGTTCTTCACAGATTGCTTTGAAATTTTCACACAATGTTGCATTCGAATACGCTTGTGTTTTTATATACCTACTATTGTATAGATGTCACATGTTGCATTCGAATACGCACGTGTTTTTATATACCTACTGTGGATTCTATATATTTGTATACAAATATGCAATTTTATATGTTTTTGTTATAACTTTCTTACTACTTTTTCAGTGCAATCGATCTGCTTTAGTTCATCCAAATAATGCCTCGCAGAAGATCAAACTTAGGTCGTCATACTCGCGGAGCAGAAGCAGTGCGATGAGTAATTGCAAATCAAACTGAGGAGGAACGGGCATCAGCGAACGAGCGAAACAGAGAAAGAATGGCTCAAATACGTGCCGAGGAAGCAGCAGAGCGACGTGCAGCCAGACTTGAGGATGCATGGTTGCGAGCATGACGATCGCGTTCTGCAGCTTCAGATCTGCTTCGTTCTCCTCGATCGACACCAGCGGACGAAATAAATGCTTGCCTGAAATACTCTTTGTGGCGACACGTAAAGATGTTAAAATTAACTACAAATATGCGTGTCCAGCTGCAAAACGATCGATCAGCTGAGATATTCTCACATCAATTGCTGGAAATTGGGAACGGAAAGGTGCCAGTTGATCTGACCTCAGGACGAATTTCATTGCCTCATAACTTCTGCAATTTAGTGACGTCAAAAGAAGAATTGGTTGAAAAAGTATTTCCCAATATTCAAACCAATTATAAGAATCACGATTGGCTGACTGAACGAGCTATTCTTGCAGCCAAGAACAAAGACGTCTACGAACTTAACAATATTATTCAGTCTAACATTCAAAGTGAGGCAGTCACATACAAGTCCGTAGACACTGTTGTGGAAGCAGATGAAGCGGTTAATTATCCAACAGAATTTTTGAATTCACTTGATCTGCCAGGGATGCCATTGCACGTACTGCAATTGAAAATCGGCGTGCCAATTATCATGTTGCGAAATATCAACCAGCCAAAGCTTTGCAACGGCATGCGTCTTGCAGTAAAAAAATGAATGAGCAGTGTCATAGAAGCAACAATCTTGACAGGGCTTTTCAAAGGTGGAGATGCCATCATTCCTCACATTCTTATGATTCCAAAGGATATGCCATTTCAATTTAAGAGATTGCAATTCCCAATTCGATTGGCATTTGCAATCACCATCAACAAAGCTCAGGGCCAATCTTTAGAATTGTGTGGTTTAGATCTACACACGGATTGCTTCTCACATGGGCAATTATATGTTGCGTGTTCTAGAGTCGTCAAACCAGACAATTTCTATATCTGCACAGACAATGGAACAACAAAAAATATCGTATACCCACAAGCATTGTGAAATTAAACATATTAGAAACGTGCGCTTTCTCTTTTCTTTCTTTTCCATTTAACCAGACTGAGCCACAGCAACGCCGGGTACAGCTAGTAACAAATAAAAAGTAAGCTTTCACTAAAAAAAGTGCTTCTTCAGTCAATGCTGCATAATAAGTTGCACTTAAAAACCATGTCAACAAAGAACCAATAAAATTTATCTAATATGTCTACCTTTCAGAATAGGTTAATTGATACTGCTTCATTTAAACACGGTTAAGCATCTGTCTTTAAAGGTACAAATCCATTTATACTTGTCATTCTGTGTCAAGGTAACAATATCAATAATGTGTCTCAACACCTGCTGCATGGCTAATTTAAAGTATGTTCCTCATCTTCTTTATTAAGGCGTTTAAAGAGCAAATGTACTTCAGAACTCATCCTAATGCCTGGTAAATGCTGACAAGCAAGTCCCTTTAATTTTCTTTAGTCTTACCAATAGAAAAGTAATTTTATTTAAATTTAAAAATACAATTAATTGTCTAGTTTTATTAAAGGCTGTTTTCTGGAGCAACTTCATAATTTGAATATAAATAGTAAAAACATAGCAGATTATATTCTGGTTACATTAGATGTTAGTTCTCTTTTTAAAGTTCTTCCCAATTCTTATGGTATAGAGGCAATATGAAGTTTTTTTTAACTGTTAAAACTAACAAGGATGAATTGTTTATAAGGAATATCTGCAACCTGCTTGACATGGTACTTTCTGATAATGTGTTCACTTCTCAAGAGGATTATTTTTTACAACAATGGAAACCTCAGTAGCAAACACATATGCTAATTTAGTAATATATATGTGGGGAGACTAATTATTTTTAAATGTACAATATTCTGAGAACATTTTACTATACAAAAGATTTGTTGATGACATTTTTATGCTACGGAAAGGGACAGTACAGGATTTGTATGCCTTTGTAGATTACTTGACAAATACAGTTGATTTTTTTAGGTTTTAAGATTACAACATCTGAAATGAGCATTGAGATTCAGTCTTGTGTATTTTTGTCCAATTCAAGCATAGTTTGTCAGATCTGATTGGATATGACCTCTTTACGAACTCTGAAGCTTCTCTGTTCCAGGGCTGTGACTCTTCCACCCCACCTTAGTACCTCAGATCTCTTTTGCCACATGAAGACTTCTGTCATGTCTTTGAGAGCTCTTCGATGGCTAGTATCCTTTGTGTGATGGCTCCTATCTTTAAATACTCCTCCCTCTACCAGGAAATTTCTCTCCCCCAATGTTTTAGGATCAGAGTTAGATTTTTTTAATAGAATACCCAGGAAGGTTGCTAGTTTATATACTTTGTTACATTAGGATATTTTGCGTAATATAGAAAATAGTATAGCATTTTATAATGTTAGTATAGTGTGTGTTTTCTATTTCATATGTTAGTGATATATTTAATAGAGTGTACTTGTTGCAAAATGTTTGGGATAGTAGTAATAGTCTCTGAGAAAAGTATGTCAGACAGCCAGAATCCACATACTTATGTGTGTGTATTGTTGGGACATGGCCCATCTCAATACACTGTGTCAGGCTTGTGCCTCCTTCGGTTTTAGTGTACTCCAGACTAGGAGGGAGAAGCTCATAGCCAAGGACCTTTTCTCTCTCTGCAGACTGGGTCTGCAGTTCCTAAGGCTTCTACTTCCTCTGCTGCCACTTCTCCGGCCAACAAACAGGATAAGAGACCCAGAGACCCAAGGACAAGTAGAAAGAGAAAAAGAGAAGAAAAGATGAAAGAAAATAAAAGGGATCATTTGGAACTATAAGAGTCGAGGAAACATTCCCTAGATATGATGTTGCTGTCTGGGATGTATCTGAAAAGTTCTCAGTGGTCATAGATGACAGTTTCTCTGGTCTGTCCCTCACCTTCTCAGGCCGGTTATCTCCAGACCCAGTGAGTCCAAGGTTATACTCTCCCATTCTGAGGAGTGGAGGTATTAGAGGCCACCTTCAGTGGCTTCTTCCTGGTCATCTAGAAGCCTAACCGAACAAGACATCAACAGAATGGTGAGGAGGAAGTTTCTTAGAACACAGATCCAGATTGGGGTTCATGTCCTGGGCCAGCTACCACTTCTCTTCCTTCTTTGGTCCCAGTCCAGCCTTCATACTGGACTACCTTAGATCCAACCTGTCCCAGGGTGCCTTTATAAGAGCTGACAGTCTGAGTTACTTCAGCTCTGACAGCATCCCTTCCTCTTTCAACTCTGATATGTTCGGATCTGGAACAGACTCCGTGCCAGGGTGCAAGGGGATAAGGGACACAGAAATTGTTGTAACCGTCCTTTCCCATCAGGCCTTAGCACTTGATTATTTGACTTCAAGATCAGCTTTGGGGTGGAGATGCATTGGCTCAAAGTAAAAAAAAAAAAAAAAAAAAAAGGCTAACCGGTAGTCAGCAAGATTTTAAGACTTGCTTTGCAGTGGAATCCATTTCTAAACCCGTCAGAGAACCTTTTCTAGAAATCAAGAGCTGGAAAGAAAATGTGGTTCTGTAAGTCAGAGTTTTTATCATGGCAGCCCTGGGGATATACCTTCTTGTAGAACTCCTTGAATTATTTGCTAAAGGCTTAACATTTATTCCTGTTAAGCATAGTGACCTCAGTTCAGTGTTACTGGACTTGAAGCTTTACATCAGGAAGTTGAATTTAGCTGTTATGTTGGGTAACCATGTCCAGAACAACAGTAACAACTTACATATTTCCAGCACATTTAATCCACCGCTATACCCCACACTGGCATTTTTTCATACTGTTTGTGATTTGGACATTAGGTCAAAATTAGGGGGTGTGCATCTCAACCTTACCAATAAGAATAATGTAACAGAAAAAGCATGGGAAGAACTTCAGAACCTGCTTATCCATATCATGAAACCTGACAAAGGAGGAGGGTTGGTAGTAATGTCTGAAGCTGACTATGTGAAAAGAATTGAAAAGATACTTAATACTGAAGCCTATATTAAGGTGAGTCGTAGTGAACTAAATGTAGCCTACATTAACATTGTCGTACATTACCGACTTATTTATTGACTCACAAATAGATTTAAACACCTTTAACTATTTATCGTTACCCAGCCCAAAAACACCTATCCTCTTTGGCATCCCTAAGATTCATAAATCAATGGAAGACCCATCCATGCGTGCCTTAGTTGATGCAAGACAATTGATCATTTATCCCTGTGCTCAGTCCTTAAAAAATACATCTTACAAGAGTATCAGATTTGTAAAGACTTTTAGTCTTTTCTAGCTGAAGTTAATAAACTTGAATATAAGGATGAGTACATTTTTATGACAGCAGATGTGTGTGACTTGTACACATATATACCACACAGAACAGGGATTGAGTGGGTCATTGATTTTATGACCAAGAAGGAAGCTCCTGTAGAGGAGACCAGACTAGTAGAAGTTACTAGAAATAATCCTAGAAAACAACCTCTTTCTGTTTGAGTACTACCTACAACAGATTGGTGTTGCCATGGGATCACCATGTGGCAACAGTTTCTCCAACATGGTAATGGCACATTGGGAACACCAATTTGTCCTGGGCAATGATACCATCAACAAGAACATCTTTTTTTACACACGCTTCCTGGGTGATATCTGTATAATATTTAAAGGTGATAGTCGAAAAGCCTGTGGCATGGTTAATTATTTCAATAACACTACTAGTTCTTTAAAATTTACAAGTTCATTTTATGAGGATAAAATGAGCTATTTGGACATTGAACTAAGGAAGGACAGAGTCAATCAGAGATGTACATCATGTATGTACAGGAAAGAGACCTACTGTAATACCTTCTTGCATTTTTCCAGCTTGCACCCCCTCCATTAAAAGAAATATGTCCTTAAG
Source organism: Protopterus annectens (assembly GCF_019279795.1). Taxonomy (NCBI): domain Eukaryota; kingdom Metazoa; phylum Chordata; order Ceratodontiformes; family Protopteridae; genus Protopterus; species Protopterus annectens. The sequence goes on along the minus strand of NC_056725.1, from coordinate 606,477,797 downwards.
GGCCAATTGGTGTGAGCTGCCAGAATGACAAGTGAAGAAGGTAGATTTTTAGAAGAATGTACAATGTTACGACATATGTTTGCACATAGGGGGTACCCTGAAACTTTTTTGACTGAAGTAATTACTGAAGTCCAATTAAAACATGAACTAGGAGTGTTTACACCTATCCTATATCATGAAGACAGACCTGTTTATAATGACAGTTCAGTAGTACCTTCAACTTCCATGGAAATGACCTTAAATTTAGTAGGAAGTAGGCATGGTTACAATAGTAAATCCCAATTTACTCTCAGTTTTACAACAATTTATACAATAGAAGATAACGAAGTGAGGAAAATCTTATTGAAAACTGGGCTTTATTGAATACAGACAAACTGTTATTACAGAAACTCGGACCCTCACCTGTGATTACTTATAGAAAAGGAAGAAATTTAAAGATTTTAATTGAAGGTGGGATGACAAGTATGAGTAGAAACCTAGGAATGTATAAATATGAATCCTGTAACCAATGTAAGTTCATGGAGACTAGGCAGTGTTTCAAAACTGGCATCTTAAAATTTAACATGAAATACAGACTTAATTGTAATATGTGGCCCAATGCCAAACCTGCCCAGCCTTTTACATTGGCAAGACGGACTGTAAACTGAGAGAACGTGTGTATGAACACATATATAACATCAGTAAGAACAAAGAGGAAAGTGCTCTAGCCCATCACTGTATCGAATGTCTATTTCACAAATTTAAATTTAGGGCCATTGATCATGTCATGGACATTGGAGGTGGTCCCACCTCCCTTCTCTTGGAGAAACTTGAACTAATGTGGCAGCTAAAAGTAAATGCTTCCTGCCCCCCAGGATTGAACGAAGTTTGTTCCTTAGCATGTGTCCTCAAATTGAAAACGTTTTTTTTATATAATTTTTACATATACATTTTATAGTTTTAATATTTTGCACATACTGTTATATATGCATAGACAATATTTTATGTATGCATAGCTGAGTACTACACAGTTGACTTGTCTTATTTAGTCGTTATAGTATTTTAAAAGTTAATTTGCCTCGATCACATGTTTAATTGAGCTTTATATGAAGTAACTTAAAAGAGTGTATTTTTAATTATGTTTTGTATCTGAAGAAGTTTAGCCAAGGTGCTAAACAAAAAGCGCTTCATTTTACTTGGGGTCTATTTTTTATTTTTACTGTTATCATAATAAAGTGGAGTACTGGTCAACCAAGAAGACTTCTGTTTTCTAGAGTCGATGATAGACCTTCTTGTGACAGGGTTTTTGTGGTCCCTTTACCAAGAAGCCCCATCAGTGCCCCTAAAGGATTGCCTGACTGCTGCACTCTGTAGGGAGTTGAGGAACACTTATCCATGTACCCATAGGCTTGGCAAAACATACGATTCTTGGGTGTTAAACATAATTTCCAAAAGCTGTCCAATTCCTTTTTCCTTTCCTTTCAATAAAGGTGAAGGAGATGCCAGTGTTCAGCCCAGTTGGTGAGAACATGCAGCAGCAGAAGTTTTCAAGCTGCTAAGAAAAAGAATCATTCAACCACTCCCCAAAGACCAGTTAGAGAGACTGGAGTCTACTTGAGGTTCTTTTTAGTACCCAAGAAAACAGGAGACCTCAGACCCATTTTGGACCTTTGTCATTTAAACCAGTTTGTGAAACAGACAAAATTCCAGATAGTCACAATTAAGTCTATTTTGCCTGTACTGAGGACTTATGATTGATGTGCTCCATAGATGTCCAGGATACACTATCATGTAAAGACAGAGAAGCATTTATGGAGATACCTCCATTTCCTGCTGGGAACCAATCATTTTCAATTCATAGCCCTCCCTTTCAATGTCTCCACAGTCCCCAGGGTGTTTACCAAGATAATAGCAGTGGTGGCAGCAGTGCATCTTCTCCTGCGGAGGTCTAGGTTTTCTCGTATCTCAATGATTGGTTCATAACCACTGCCTCCAACTTCCTGCTATTGAATCATTTGGACTTTCTACTGTGTCTGATGCAAGATCTAAAGATCACAGTCAACCTACCCAAAAGCCATCTTACTCCAACTCAACAAATAGAATTGTTACCTGGATTCAAGTTTAAGGATTGCCAAACTTCCCCACTCCAGAATGCTCTTCTTGCACCTCACAGCCACCCAAGTAATCCATCACCATTTTCCTTTGGCAAGAATAATTCTTCACATCTTAGGTCTAATGGTTTCTACAGTTCTCACAATTTTTCTAGCCAGATTTTACATGAGAGTTCTTTAGTGGAATCCAGAGGTGCAATAGTCCCTAAACATTCATCCGCTGTATACAAAAATCTGTCTCACTCGAATTTGCAGACACGTCTCCTAATGGATAGAATCCCCTTCAGCAACCAGAAGTTTGTCCTTTTCATGTGGAGCCACCTGTAGCTGTAGTAACCATAGACATTATCTCTTCTAGGGTCGGGCCAAGGGCATTTTGAAGGTAAAATGGTCCAAGCTACTTGGTTACAGACTCAGATCAAGCTTCACATCAGTATCTTGGAGATAGGCCAGTCCTCCTAGCATTGTAGGCATTCCAGGATGTCTTCCCCAAGGGTGTGATTTCTGTACCATCGGGCAACATCTTTAGTCTGATACATCAACAAACAAGGGATAGGTGCATGCTCCTCCCTATGTTGAGAGTAGGTGCATGCTCCTCCCTATGTTGAGAGACCATGAGAGTTTGGCAATGTCTTCTCATTGTTTTCTGATAGCAAAGTAGATTTTTTGTTTTACCTTCAGCTGTGTTAGTTTCAGTACATTTTTGTTTTTTAGTAGTTTCTTGTTATTGTACCTTTCTACTTTTATTCTCAGCATATTTTTTGCACTTTCATGTCTCATGAGTTGTCCCTCAATCAAGTAATGACAACTATGATTTTTTGTTGCTGGGGCCAACCTTGCTGTAATCTCTGTGCATCCTACCAGAGCAACAAATGTAGCAGTTACTTTGCCCTGATCCTTCTGCAGGGACAGTCATTGATGAATGCTGTAGTCCACAGTTGGTCCCCAGGTCTCCAGTGTACCTTTCCTTCAGTAACATTAATGAACATATTCATATAGTAAGCAAGAATGTGCAAGGCTAGAGTGACCTCATTGCTGTTATCTGGCCCCGACAAATATGGTTTCTTTTTCTGTAGCCTCTGCTACAGAATGGATGTTGAATCATTATCCAAACCTGTTAACACACCCATCTGAACTGCCTCCTCAAGACCAGAGATGCATAATATTAAAGGCTAGGTTCCTACAGTTCTAACCTTAGCCAGAGATGTCAGCCTCCCAACTTTGGTTGTTCATTCTCAGAAACAATCCACTAAAAAGATCTACCATAGCAAATGGAAGAGATTTTTCATTTGGGTTATGTCAAAGGATTTGGAGCCAGTTTCTGCTCCTATTCCTTTCATATTACTCCACGAGCTACCACATAGGTAGTAGTCCCCTAAATACAGAAAATGTAATAAGGGATCTGGGGACCCAAGTAGATAGCAATCTCTCCTTTGGTTATCATATTGCCAAGGTAGTTAGAAAATCCTTCTATGTGGCCCACCTAATCACAAAAGGGTTCACATCTAGAACAAAAGAGGTTATTGTGCCTCTCTACTCATCACTCATTAGACCCATCATAGAATACAACGCCCCATTTGGGATGTACCTTACAAGACACCTGCAACAGCTGGAAAGACCACAAAAGTACCTCACCAAGAGGAGTACTGGCCTCAAACAGATGCCCAATGCAGCCTGACTCAGGAAACTCCAGCTGTACTCTGTTGCATACTGCTTACTCAGAGGTGATCTCTGCCTGACATACAAGGCCACGTCCAACCCAGAATTGATGGACATGCTCCACCTAAAAAAAAAAAAAAAAATCCCGGAGAGCCACACGCTCTAGAGATATAAACCTCACCACAACGATAAATAGCACATGCTGGAGGGATAGATTCCTGTCCCAGAGACTCCCCATGTTTTGGAACAGGATTCCAATATATATCAGGCAGAGCCCCTCACTAACACTCTTCAAGAGAAACCTTGACGGGTGGATGGCAAACAGAAAATTTACCCCGGGGATCACTGCAGTGGCTGTGCTGGACAGTGGCGCAGGGAACTAATGGCTCTGCTGGACAGGGGCACAGGGAACTAATCTAAGGGGCGGCGAAAGCCAACACATTCTGGCTAGGCTTATAAATGCCCTTGGGCAGATAGCCTAGTACTTACCTATGAACCTATTAGAATTCTTGTCAGAACTTTTCCACAGCAGCTCTAGTTATTCCAGTATCGAGGTACAAATGGCTGCTATCTCAAGTTTCCACACTGGGCAGAATGACAATTCTATAGCTTCCTTAAGAGACTCTAAAGCGTTTTTGAACCAAACTTTTCTCTTACGACCACCTATTAGAGATCCACTACCCCCCTGGAATATTACTAACACGCTACAGGCACTAACTCAACCACCCTTTAAACCAGCAGCATCAGTTGATTTGAAATTTTACTCTTGGAAAATCAATTTTTCAGAGTTGAAAGCACTTTCCCGCAAGCCTCCCTATCTGGTATTTCATAAAGACTTCTTTCCTAAGGTGGCATAAGACTAATCTAAATCTGTCAATAAATCTACCAGTCTTTTCCCCCAAATTCTCAAACAAAATTGAATTCCATTTATATATATGGGATGTTCATCATCAACTTAGGTTTTATCTTTATAGGACCAAACAATCAAAGTATGATCGATTTTGTTGCTTTCTCAAAACCTAAATTAGACAAAGCAGTTGCTAAGTTTACTTTTTCCAGATGGTTATCAGGTTGCATTTCTTTCTCATACAATAAAAAGGGCTTGTTTCTACAATCAAAACCTAAGGCTCATTACACAAGGGCAATGGCCATTTCAACAGACTTTTCAAGTGGATTACCTATCGAGAATATTTCTACTGCTGTAACTTAGTCAACAGTTCATGCTTTTGTATCTCATTAAAAATGGGATATACAGTCCAGATCATGCTCTTTCTTTGGTTCTCAGGCATGTCTTTCGTTGATACCACCTAGGTATAAAAGCTTGGAAATCGTTTCCATGGCTGAATCTGACAAAAATAGACAACATTGCATATGAAAGCTATGTACTTACAATAATGATTGGTTCATGTTATCTGATTTTTATCTGGTTCAACCTCCCTCCCTCCTGACCCCTTCCAAATTGATTCAGATGAGCTTCTGGTGACAAGGTAGTTTCCTACACACCATGTCTGTGAGCAGTCCTAATTGACTGCCTCCCAGTCCTTCCTTTTACTTGTATGTTATGCGTAACCTTGAATGTAATTCCTATGGTTTAATTTACAGGGGTAAACTCAGTCTAACGTACTAAGGTGGAGTAGAGGGAATTATAGGTGGGGAGGAGTCTGAGCCTTGGAACCAAGAAGCTTAAGAGTCAGTGCCAAGGTCAGATCTGATCAAATCCAACAACCCATGGTTGAACTGGATGAAAATCGGACAACATGGATCTATTGTTATGGTTAAGTACATAGCTATGCCAATATCTAAAAAACAAAGTTAAGTCAAGAAATGGTTTGTTGGACACCTCTTATTTACTTCATAGAAGTATGCACCATAGCTTTTTTATTATTATTTATTTATTTTTTTTTAAGATTAGAGTTAAGGGGCTGATGCTACAAGTCAGCAGGTTAAATACTAAGGATGATAGATTTCACGAAAAACTTTTGACTCTATGGAGCAAAACTTTCTATATAGACATTATCCAAATGAAGTGCAAGGTGCAAAGAACAGGATTATGAACAGAAGGTATGAATGTGATGGTCTGTTTTTTTCTGATAATACTGCACATCAATAATTTAGCACAGATAGTAATGCTTGGACGGAGTTATTTTAATTTACAACACTATGGCCATTAAGATACAAGATGTGATTAAAAAAGTACTTACTGATTTCTATTAGCAAATGTTCAGGGATTAAGCAGTAGAATTTTAGAATGACCATACTTTAGTTTTCAGAAATAAAGAACATTACAGCAAATGTTCCATTACAAAGAACAAAATACATTAGATGTGAGATAGTTAAAGGAAAGGAATGTGGCCCTTTTATAAATGCAGTTTTTTGTAAATGTATTTATAAGGGTAATAATTTTAAACCTCCACTGTTAAAGTGCTTTTCCTGACTATGGTAGTGAAAATGTGTTATTTATATTGCTTTATGTGTGGCTTGTCATGCCTTTTATATTGGTAAAACTAATAGAAAATTTAAGGGACATGTTTGTCAACATTTATCAGACTTTATGAACAGCAGTGAAGTAAATTTGTTCTTTAAACACCTTAAGAAAGAAACTGAGGAACAAACTTTTAAATTTCCCATGTTGCAGGTGTTGAGGCACAATATTCTTGAGGTGGGTGATACTGATACCTTTGCAGAGAATGAAGAATAAGGCAGATACTTAAGTTTTAAATAAAGCAGTATCAATTAAACTTGTTCTGAAATTTGTACTGGTTATACTGAAGTTGTCAAGCTTTATTGAACAAGATTCAAAGATTTATGATGTATAAAGTTATGTTATTATGGGTTTTTAATGGTGATTTGTGTGGAAGAAAATAAATATAGAGGATGTTCACATTAGGTTAGGATGTGAAATTGTTGAAGTGAGGCTTAAGAAACTTGTGTATTGTGAAAGCAATGTTTAAGAATGAACTTTGTCAGTAAGTATAGATTTTATTTTTGGAAATAAATATTGTGACTGCACAAAAAAAACTCGAGTGCGTACTGTTTTTGGACCACTTGTGATTATAGATAGACAGGGCAAATGGAAATTAAAGGAGATGGGAAATGGTACATACAAAGTAGATTGCAAATAATTGTATTTAAAGTATAAGACTTTCCATTATTCTTATTTTTATAGAGATTTCATAAGTAGTATGGTGGGTAGATTTAAAATTGAAGAAGGTAAGAGTATATGTTTAGAATCAGTCATGCAAGAAGCAAGAGAATATAGTAAGTGAATGAATATCACAAGATGTAGTAGGAAAAGTTGGCAGAGCTGATTTTGGTAGAAATGTGAATAAAATGCAGTAATGGTATAAAAGGCAGTTGTATTCTAGGAAAAGAAAAAAAAAAGACAAAATGTCAATTTTTATAGTGACGTGAGGGTATAGGATGAAGAGCTATATGAAAGACTTTAGTATTGCAATAAAAGAGGTTAGTGGATTGAAAGAAGTGTTAATGGTAGAGGAAGGCAAACTTTCCAAAAGCACATTATGATTTTGCTGAGACAGACAAATGCGGGAAATTAGTTGCTAGAAATTTAATGGCTGAAGATGTTATTAAGGTGTTACAGAAGGTAAATATACACAGTATTGCAGGTGAAGTCAGATTAGGTTATTTGTTAGTACCCTGGATGAAGGCAGATTAAAATACTTGTTTTATAACATGGAAAAGTGGCAGTTTAGATTTGTTTGTAGTGATGATGAATGGTACAGTAAGTGGCCAAAGAGGAAAAAACTTCATAAACTGAATGAGGGGAATAATAAAATATTTTTTGAAGAAGGCAGAAAAATGTGAGCAGCCAAACGCTCTTTTCTTTTCTGAAACAGAGATCATAAAAGTGTATCCGAGTCGTTAGAAACAAGGATAAGAAGTTTACTTAAAGGTCTGTTCAAGGAAGAAAAGGGAGGGGACTTAGTTGAGTGGGAATAGTAAGGAAATGTAGTGATAGGTGAAGGATTTTGCAGAAAGATGTGCAGGAGGAAAAATAAAGGGGTTTTGTAAACTATTCATTTTGTGGGGTATCAAAAGCTATGGTCATATGCAAGTTTATTTTTTTAAGCAGAGTATATACTTTAGGGAAAAAGGTTCAAAGATTGGCTATAAAAATGTATCAAGCATTATGAATGTGACCCATGATAAATGGTCTTTTTGGGAATTTGGCTAAAATGTTGATAAAGGAGCAAAAGAAAGATATGTGTTGAGCCTTTTTTTGAGGGGAGGGCTTAGCATTAAATTGAATGTTAAGAAATTAAAGGAAGTAATTTTAAGTATCAGTGGTGTAGCATTTTGAACACTTAGCCTTCAACGCGAGTTCTTCATATTAAAATATTGACATTGCAGTGCTGCATGATGATGGTGGTGGGAGGCTGCTACACTGCTGAGGTACTGTCCTTCAAATAGAGTATCAAAGCCAAATTTGAGGTAAACGTGGCTTCAAATGTCAAGACAGGCACAATACATTCTTTAGTTGTGTCCACAATTGCAAAGACAATACAAAATTGTGTGCAGAGCTGATTGTTAATGGAGCCACCTATATTGAGCCTGAAGATGTAGCAAACCTAATGGCTGACCAAGTTCAGCTGTGACTTTACCCCTGTCTTCCCCTCAACCTTCCCTCAGAAAATACCATCAAGTATAACTCCCCCTGCTACCAATATGAAACAGGTCCTTAATGCTCTCTCTCTAAGGCCAAGAACACTGCATCAGTGGGGCCAGGTAATATTCCAGGATGCCTTTTAAATGACATGAAGCATGACCTGTCAGGCTCGCTGGAATTGCTATTTAACTGTAGCCTCCAAACAGGCTTCATGCCTTATGAATATAGAAGAGCAACAGTCATTCTTCTGTACAAAGGTAGGCTATCTACAGACCCTGGAAACTACAGACCTATAAGACTTACTAGTCTTGCATGCAAAGCCATGGAAAGAATTCTCATGAAAATGATCAGTAGTGACTTACTAGTCTTGCATGCAAAGCCATGGAAAGAATTCTCATGAAAATGATCAGTAGTGACATACGAAATATAATACCTAAAGAGGGTAAAGACCCACCAGATCCAGCTTCATACAGGCCTATTTCAATCCTAAACTATGATTGTGAAGTGTTTGTCTATAATGGCTAAAAGAATGGCAAAGGTCATGCCAAAATTGATAGATCTGGATCAGTGTGGTTTTGTGGAGGGGATGCAAACATTTGACAACGTTAACAATCCAGAGGGAAGCAGAATGTAAGAAAATACTACTTTTGTTGGAGGTTTGTGGTGCAGAGAAAGCATTTGACAGAGTAAGCTGGGAGTTTATGAGAGGGCAATGGAAGCATTTGCACTCCCTGATAAAATTATAAGCTTGATCAGGAGGATACATGAAGGATCTGGGCTGAAAATTAAAGTGGGTGGGTTCCTCTCTGATAATTTCTGTTTGAGCAGAGGAACCAAGCCAGGGATGTCCTCTTTCCCCTTTGTTATTTGCATTATATTTAAAACTATTAGCAAAGAAAGTGAGGGACTCAGAAATTCAGGGATATAATTGGTGTGGTAGTCAAGAAATGCTGGCTGTATTTGCAGATATTATTTGATACCTGATAAAACCAGAAAAGGATATTTCATTGTTGTGGAACATTTTGAAGCAGTTTCAGACCTTTTTGAGATACAAAATGTATGAAGCAAAATAAAAGGCAGTAGTGGTAAAATATGTATCCACATACAAATTGGTTCAGCAATATCCATATTTATCTGGACAAAATAAATTGAAGTACGTGGGAGTATGGATTAAAAAGGATTCAGGTGTGACATCTAAGGATATTTGGGAAGAGACTAAACAAAAGATAATGTAACAAATGAGAAATTGAAGCTCTGTTAAATGGATATGGGTAGCAATATATAAGCAGTTAAAATATTTTTAGTCCCTTTAGTTTTATACATGGACCAGGCATATTTTTATCAACCAGAGGATAAGCTTTGGATAGCAATTAATAAAGAGCTGAATGATTTTATCTAGGAAGGGAAGACGACAAGAGTGAAATGTGATAAGATGATTCCTCTAATAGAACAAGGTGGATTGGGATTACCTAATTTGACTGGATATTTTAGATCAACACATTTAAGGTTCCTATATGTAGCACAAGCAGCAACCTATAATTCAAAGTATAAAGGGATGAGTATGACAAAGTGGGGAAACTCAAGAAACAAGGAGAGACTGGGATTTTGGATGCAGATCTCTAAGGAAAATAACAATACTCATACAGAATATTATATTCCTAAAGCAGCAGAAAGTATTCTAAGAAGTAAGCCAACACTGGAATGGAGAAAGGAGATTCTATCGATAAGGATGACTGCAATTAGGGATGCAGAGGACAGGCAAGAGCAGCTGGAATTTATTGGAGAAAACAGGCAAAAGAACCAAGGTATTGGGAGCAAATAATTAGAGAGGGAAAGGTAATAGAATGGGAAGAGGCCAAGAATTTATTTGGACTGCAGGGTAGAGATTGTCTTCCCTATCAAGGATTGATATCGGAGTATAGGCAGAGAAAAGGGTGATCCTAAGTGAAAGACCAGCACTGGAAAAGTTTTTAGTAGAATCTAGAACAGAAGCTGCTGTTAAAAAAGGAATAATTAGTAGAGCATAACAAATACTGCATGATAACTATACAAATCAATTAGACGAGGTTAGAAAGGATTGGGAAGAGAGATTGGATAAACAATTCACAAAGAAACAATAGGAGATATATGTATGTCTCACAAGTATGCAGCAAAGTCTAGAAGATGTAGAATCTTTGCTTGGAAGTGTTTACATAGGTGTTTTTATATCCCAATTCGACTCCAAAAATTTTTTCCTGAAGTAGACAGCAAATGTTGGAGGTGTGATGAGGAAGAAAGACATAATTGGAAACATATTTTCTGGGAGTGTAATGAGTTGGCAGACTTTAATGATTTCCTGTAGGCTACTTTGTCAGAGATACTAGGTGAGCAAATTCGTGTAACTAAGGAAAATATTTTTTGAGCTATGATACAGAATCAGCATTGCCTAGACATAGTAAGGCCTTGCTGAGTATAATTATGGTGGCTGGCAAAAAACAATTATAAAAAATGGAAATCGAAGTCTAAATCAACTGTACTAAAAATAGTGAATATAATAACAGAGAGAAGACCACTGGAACTGGAATATTTAGAAAAGGGCAGGAGCAAATTAGGTAGACAAAAAATGAGAATTGTGGGAACTGTATATGCATAGGAGGAGCGAGGTTTAAAAAAAGACAGGATTTGAATGAGCTATGTAATGTTTGACTGACAGTGACTGCATAGATTATAAGTGCTGTATAATGTTTGAAACTAAAATTATGTCAATATGGGTCGTGATGTCTAATCTTTGCAACTAAAATTCTGTCAGTGTGCTTTGTTTTCATTTATATACATGTATGATTGCCTATGTCAGACATGACAATAAGTGTTTCTTGTTTAAAAAAAAAAAAAAAAAATATATATATATATATATATATATATATATATATATATATATATATATAAAAATATAAAACCAGGGAGACACTGTACCCAAACCAGCTTTGTTTCCTCAAGGGCAGGTCATGCCTACTAAACCTAATGGACTTTTTTGAGAAGGTCACCAAAGCACTGGATGAGGGCAAAATGGTTCACACTGTTTACTTTGACCTGGCCAAGGCATTTGACACAATACCCCACTTGGGCATTGTTTACAAACTCAAGAGGTTAGGTACAACCCCCTATATCACCCAGTGGGTAGCTAGTTGGCAAACAGGACTCTGGAAGTTAGAACTGGGGAGTCCACCTCTACAAAAAGACCTGTCACAAATGGATTCCCTCAGGGATTGGATTGGGTCCGCTCCTTTTCGAAATTTACTTCTCTGAAGTCAAGGCCAATGACAAGGGCCTCTGACTGACTAAATTTGCAGATAATTGCAAATTACGAGCTGACACAAATGTTCTCCAGGAAGGGTTGACACAGACAAATAACTGGTGTCAGAGCCATGGACTAAAACTAAAGCCAAGAAAAGCATATTAGTATCTTTTGGGTAGTCAGTCATCCCTGGTAACCATCATTATTGACAAAACTTCCCTAATAGTTGACCCAGTGGTCAGGGACTTGGGGATACTCATCTAATCTTCTAACCTTTGGCCATCACATGTCTATAGTAGTGAGGAAATCATTCTGTATTATGCAACTTATAAAGAAAGGTATGGCATGTATGTCCCAGGAAGTCATTGTTCAAATATTTGCCATTCATCAGACCTAACATTGAATACAATGCCCCATTTGGTAGGTACCTAACCAGGCATATTCGACAACTGGATTGTCACAGAGGTTCCTCACTAAAAGAATACAACATGTAAGTAACATGTCCTGTACAGACTGCATCAAGACCTTGTCCCTGTATTCTGTCTCCTACAGGCTGTTGAGTAGAGATCCATGCCTGGCATACAAGGCATTGTCAGACCTCCTGCTTATCCACAAATCAAAGAGTGCCAGAACTGAACATTCTAAAGAACTAAACCTTGCCTGTGGTATAAATAGGACCTGCTGGAGAGATGGGTATATATCCAATGACTGCCCTTTCTCTTGAACAGGCTCTCAATCCATATGAAGCAGAGTTCCTCCCTAATCCAATTCAAGTGTAACTTGGACAGTTGGATGGGGAACAAGAAATTCATCCCTGGTTTGGCACCTATTTTCCAGTAGACACAGTAGCCTGTAAATGTCTCATTTCCCAGGCCCCTGCGTGTAAATGGTTCATCTCTCAAGCCCCTGCTTACACTTATCAAGGGTACCAGAACTTGTCAGAGATTTGGGATGCATGACTAGGCTTAAGGCCCTTGCAGCCATTAGCCTAGTAAACGCCTATGAACCTGTATTTTATTGGCTGCTCTTTTAGAGGAATATTAGGACCAGTACTCTTGTTGATTTTAGAAAACAGATTCCACATTGGGACTTTCATACCCTTTGTCAGTTTTGCTTAGGCTTAGAGCATGATGTTGCTAACTATCCACATTGTGCATACTTTAACAAACGCACTGTCTGATGTAGGACTGAATCTCCTGCTCAGTTTTTACAATTGGAAAGAGGGTGTCTGGGATCTTCATGTGCTATGGTGTCTGTTCTGTTTTTGACCCCTCTCATAAGCATAGATAGAATCATCTGATACATTAGAGGGTGGTAGATGACACAGGTTCATCATTAGTTCACTCAGGCTAATGATTGTCAAAAGGAGATGTTTTTGCAGCCCCTTCCAATGACCAAGGATGTGTTGGAGACCACTGTTGAGTACCTTTTGGAGTCTGATGTGCCTCTTTGCTCTTTCATGTCCACACGAGTTGAATGACAAGGGCTATCCGTTGCATTACAGCTCCACTGCAGGCCTCAGCTTCTGACTCCCATGTTAGATCTTCATATAGGGAGGGCAGAATCCTAAATCTCCCGATGGATAAATAGTAGACCATGCACAGGCCGTGGCTGCCCACCCATGGCCTGGTGCAAGTACATTCAATGCAGCACCCATACCCACGCCTAAGGCCAAATTTAAAAGGATTCTTTCTGGCTTGCCTGACCTTCTGGCTCATAACCCCAAGAGTCCTACCAGCAGCACCTGCTTGGACTGGCTGAGGACCTACTTCAAATTGTAGCTTCCAGACAGCAAAGTGTAGCTGGACCACCTGCTATCACAGAATCTGTTTCTGGGAAAAGGAAGAGACCCCCCCCCCAGATTCTGTGATTCTTATGCCTCAGATAAGGTTGAGTTATCTTATGTAGACCATATTTCTACTGTTTTATATGTTGACTCTTGACTTCAGCCTCCCAAGGAGGACACTCCATAAAATGAGTGAGTATTTCCACTGGGAAGCTCACGACTACCTTCTGTCCAAAACAAAAATAAAGATGAGACAATTTTTAAAGCTCCCTGAGCATAAACCTTTGTCCATTTCAGGGCTAGAAGTAGTGGATGATGTCATGTTGGACTTTTCCTGCAGCTTGACTCCCAAACACCTACTACTAGGAGGCAAAAACATTTTTATATGGTTCTGGATTCCCATAAAGACTGATACTGAAGTGGTGACTCAGGGTCCTAAGGGAGGTAAGAGCAACAATTCTAGGAGCCCATTACCAAATGATAAGGAGGAGAGAACCCTTGACAGATTTGGCAAAACAGTCTACTTCTGCTACCCAGACTGTGAGAGTTCTCATTTGTCAGTTTCATATGGTTAAGTACAGGAAACTGTACTGAACAATATGAAGGGAAAGGTGGTGGGGATGAAAGAAGAGACTATGCCCATAGAATTGCTGGGTTTACACAACTTTGTTTTTCAAGTTGCAAAGCAGAAGCATAAAGCAAGGTGGCTTTCTCAGGGTCTATTATCTGCAAAAAATGCTTGGTTAAGGATCAACCCCTTCCAGACTGTGTTAAGTCTGAGATGTACCAGATGCTACTCTAGACAAAGGTTTGTTGTTTAGACCCAAGGCAGAATCTATATTCAGAAAGTTGAATATGAACACAGAAGGTAACAATTACCAAAAGTGTCACTGTCACGGACTCGCCAATAAGTGCACGACCACCTCTGCTTAAGAAAAGGACTTTTTGCAGGTTCAGCCAACTAGGTTTTGCAGAAGCTATCCCACTAAGGCCTGATCTTTTCCTTCCTCTCAGCACAGACAAAGAGGGAGAAGGGTCAGAAGGTAGAGACCACCAAGGCAACATAAAATATGTCAGTTGGAACCTACGTCTAGGTCCCAGGGTTCCAGGAGGGAGCAACCATGACTCAGCCAGTCCCTTCTTTATTACCTTTCCCTCAGATCTCACCCCCAACCATCTCCTTTCCCCATCTTCCAAACCCCACTGGCCCTTCTACAAAACTTGCAGGAAAGCTTTCCCTCTTTTACCCTGAATGGACCAAAATCACTCAGGACAAATGGGTGCTAAACATTGTCAAAACAGTTTACAGACTGTCTTTTGCCTCTCAACCAAGTAGATCTGCTTTTGCAGCAGTGCTCCACTGAAAGGGTACCTCCCCAAGAAAGTGGAAGATGGTATTATTCCAGGCTTTTCCTTGTCCCAAGAAAAGATGGAACTTGGTGACCCATTCTAGATCTTTCCAAATTAAACGGGTTCCTCCTTGTTCCCAAGTTCAAAATGCTAACCCTCCAAAAGCTCCTACCCATGTTATCTCCTCAGGCAATCATTTATTTAGTTATTATTTATTTTATTTTGCATTTGTTTACCGGGGAAGTCCAACTGGACACAGGTCCTTTTTCAGCAGAGGCCCGGGGAGAAATGCTCCACATATTACAAAGACAAGATTTGACATAGTATGGCTTTGTAGTTACAAAAGAGTGATATTTACATTTTCATATACAAGAAGTCATTTATGATACAAAAATTAAGTGATAACACAAGATAAAGAAACATAAGTTTACACTGATTATAGGAAGACACTATTAAGCAGTCTGGTTATAGAATATCTTTTCAGAGATATCATTAAACATTAAACATAGAGCAAAGGATTAAGTGTGGAAGGAAGATTAGGATATGACGTATGATGAAAGAGGCTATTTAAGCTGAAAAAAAAAATCAGGTGGACTACCTGACAGTATTGGAGGGAAGGTTATTATGAGTGAGCAGACGTAAGATAGAGGTAATCTATCCTGGTGAGTTACAACTGCAAGGCCAATTTAATTGGAAGTGTGTTTTTAGGCATTTTTTGAACTGGTTCAAGGTAGAGATGGCTATTATATTTTTGGGCAGTGTTCCATTTTTTGGCTATATAGTTCGAGTAGAGAGAAGCTCCTGCAGAGTTGTTGGCTATAGTGACTTGTAGATGTTTGTTATTGGAACGTAGGACCCTAGTACTGGAGTAAGGTTGTATTAGGTTTTGTAATGATGGGGTTTTCTTGGGGTAACAAAGTATTTTTTGGGTTAGTATAAGCTGGTTATAAAGTAGAAGTTGAAGTTCTAGCCAGTTGAGTTTTTTCAGGGCTGAGGAATGGTGATTGCGATGTGAGCAGTTAGAAGCTAACTTTGCTATTTTGTTATAGCAAACTTCAAACTTAGATATGTCTGATTTTTTGAGGTTGGTGAAGATAGGTGATGCATATAGGAGTGTGGACAGGAAGTGTGTTTGTGCTATTTTGGCTTCAGTGCTGTTTGTGAGGAATTGTTTGTTTCTGTATAGTCCCCCTAATTTTTTATGAACTTTAACAGTGAGTGAATTGTGAGTGTCAAACCTCATGTTGTGGTCTGTCTCAACTCCAAGAAGTTTGGTATGAGTGACAAGGATAGTAGTGTTATTGTTAGATGTGATAGTAAATGTGAGTGTATGAGTGGTGTGGTTGGTTGGAACAAAGATGAGAATTTTGTTTTATTAGGGTTTAGTATTAAAAAAACGTAGTAGGCAACACAAACTCCAAATGACAAAAACAGCAGCAGTGGGTTCAGGTACAAAAGCCGACGCACAGTTTATCCAGGAATTTATTTAATAAAACACACGAAAGGTGTAGTCACATAAAAATCCAAAAGGTATAAACAGTATTCCAAGCGCTTTCATCTCTGGTGAATCAGAGACTTTTTCAAGGAAATTAGAAAACTGTTACTGAGCTCAATTTAAATAAACAGATCCACTCCCAATTAACATTGAACCAATAGAATAAAACCATATAATGAATATTCATAAAGTTCATAAATATTCAACAGTCACAGTACAATTCAACCACAGAACTCATATCATGATAAAAAAACCCACTAAAATGTACAGTAAATAACACACCAATCCCCAAAAATTATGCCCTTGTCAAAATAGTATAGGTAGAAATGCTATTAATAAACATATACATATGTACATATAAAATGTAAAGTTATATAAATACATGTAAAAAAATGTATACCAATTAATTTATCTATTTAATGCTTTTAACTTCAAGAAACAGGCTAAGTCTAGCGCATCATTGATACCTGGCCAGTTTATTGCATTAGTTTTAATCTGCCATAGTGCCTCTTGTTTCTCCAGTTGTAGGGTCCAGGGGCCACCCCTTGGGTCTATGTCTAAAACATCAATTATCGTAAATTTAAAATCATGCCCCTCATACTCCTTAGTGTTTAGCGAGAGCATTCGTCTCTTTGCCTAACCTAATGTCCCTTAAATGCTCATATATTCTACATCTTAATCTCTTTTCTGTTTTCCTGATGTGGAAAGTGGGACAAACGGTACATAGAGCACAGTATACCACCCTTTTGGTTTGGCATGTGGTCTTCCTTCTCAGTTCTCTAGTAACCCCATTGATAACGCAAGACGAGCCCTCAAGAATATGTGTGCAAGATGAGCAAGCCCCACATTTCCTCATGTAACCAGTCATAGGTCCCCTCTTACAAGATTCAAGGACATTTTTAAGCATCCTACCCCTTCTGTATATTACATTCGATGTTCTTTGTGTTTCACTGTTGCAGTCATCACATTTGGGTTATCTGCTTGCAGTAGCCCTCAGTCGGCCTGATTATCAAAGTCTTGGGTTCTGCATCGGTTGCTGTCTCATCTTCCATGACGTCAGGTAGTCAGGGGTATAAAGCATGCAGTTGACGCCGTTACACCAGTCTTTCTTGCCGTGCAGTGCCTGAAGCAGAAGCAGTTTGCAAGTGCCGGTCAGATGACTCCTGAAATTTTTGTTTTCGAGTTTCAGAACCGAAGTCTTCAATTAAAGTTAAGTACCTCATTGGGGAAACCTTTTTTCTTGCTCTAAACCGATGTCAGTAAAAGTCAATAATTGCATTTTTTATGGAAAGCAAATACCTCTTAAAGATTTTCATTCGTACTGTATTCCTTGCCTAGGCCCTGACCATGACGTACCTCGCTGTCGGTTTTGTGCCTTATTTAAACCATGAACTATTCGTCATCGGTACATTTTCGCTTCTAAATATTTTGGTACTCAGTTCAATTATCCAGATATTTCTTCGGTAAGCCACCCGAATACTGACATTTCGAAAAAATGCAAAGATAAAGACAGAGACAGGCCGCTTAGGTCCAAAGCTGCCGACGACACTTCTCCTAAGCTAGTCACCAGTTCGCCGGTACTCAGTCAGGCGCTTTCGCAGCCCCTGATATCAGCTACTTCAGACTTGCAGGCCTCCACTAAGACCCATTGCCGCGATTTGCTTCAACTGTGGAACCTGTGGATGTCTCTACCTTGGATGGGTCCGGAGCCGCTGTGCAGGCACCGGCTTCTGAGGGTGTATTCAGGCCTACTGACTTGCATATTAAACTTGACGCCATCTTCTTCTTGGCCTAAAACTCGAACCATGCCTAGGAATCCGACGCCCAGACCACGTAGTCAGGCCTCTATGCCTAAAAAACAAATGATAAGAATGGCTGAAGACCTTATTACTATAATCAGGGGAAGCCGACCTTCCCCCTCTAAGAGACCTAGGACTGAATTTGCTTATGATACTTCTGACTAGGATTCTGAAATTTCTGTCTCCTCTGATGACCAGGATTTACCCTTATCTACCTGTGAGGATTCTCATGCAGAGGACTCTATTACCGCTGCTTCTCCCCCAGAGGATTTTTCTTTTGGTGAAACCTTGCATACTCTTGGGGAGCATTTTCACTGGGAAAGCCAGGATTATTCTGATTCTAAAAAGAGGCTTAGAGACTTCTTACTCCTGCCCCAACACAGGCCTTTAGCTATCCCTCCTGTGCTGGTCATTATTGACTATGCCTTTTCGGAATCTAGCTTGGCCCCTGACTCTTTACCTCCTGCTCCCAGAAAACCTGATAGATATTACAGGGCTCCTGATGCTCACAAGTTCATTTTTAAAAATCCTACTGCGGATCCTGAGACCATTTCACAGGGACCCAAGGGCATTAAGGCTACTACTGCCAGAAATCCTACCCCTTCTGATAGAGATTCCAGGGCCCTGGATAGATGGGGTAAGAAGGTATACACCTTTACAATCTTGACCATCGGAGCCTTAAATTGCCAGTTTCATATGTTAAAGTATCAGCAGCATATTATTGGATTGCTTAAACAGAAAATGATGTTGATTCCTGATTGTGCTGAAAATCAACCTTAAGGATATTAAGGTTGTTAAGGAAATTAACCATAAGGAGTTACAGGATTTAATGCATTGTGCTGAACAGGTTGAAAAACATACTTTGCAATGCGGTTTTGATTCACTAAAGGCGTCTTGCAGGGCTGCTGTCACCGGGTCTGTAATTAGAAGGCATGCTTGGCTTAAGGAGCAATCTTTGCCAGATCATGTTAAAACTAAATTGCTGGATGCTCCCTTAAATCAGGACCGCCTGTTTGGTGTCAAAGCAGAAGAAGTTCTTAAAAAGATGGAGGAAAAAGCTAAATCTATGCAAACTGTTAGAGTTTTTACAAGTGCAGCCTCCTAGATTTAGTAGGCATTGTCCCTCAAAAAAATTGGTCCTTTCCTGCCTCTTCTTGGCCATCTCAGTTTAAACCCAGAACCACAGAACAACCAGGCTTCAGTCCCAGGGTACGCACAAGACTAAGCAGTGAGGGGCTCCCACTTCCAAATCAGAGAGTAGTAAGACTCCCCCTTATGGTAAGCTGGCTCAATGACTTAACTTTAAATCTTCCAAGCACTTCTCAACTGACTGCTCCTTTAGGGGGAAAGATTGCTCTGCAAGCAAAAAAATGGGAACTCATTACCCAGGACAAATGGGTTTTAAACATAGTTTTCCAAGGATACATATTTCACTTCCACACATTACCAACCCGAAACGGTTGGCCAGATCTACCCCCAAATCAGTGGGCAGAGGCTCAAAAGCAAGCACTCTCTCTCTTAAGATTAAAGGCTATTCATACTGTACCAGAAGAGGAAAAGGGACAAGGTTTCTACTCAAGACTTTTCCTGGTACCCAGAAAAGACAACTCATGGCGTCCTATCCTGGACCTGTCTATCCTAAATGCCTTTTTGGTGATTCCAAAATTCAAGATGCTAACTCTTCACCAGTTGCTTCCCATGATAGGCAGAGATGCCTGGCTGGCAACACTGGATTTAAAGGAAGCCTACCTGCACATTTCAATCAGGGAATCTTGCAGAAAATACCTATGCTTCAAAGCAGGATGCGTGCACTATCAGTTCTCTGCATTACCCTTTGGCTTAACTACTGCGCCCATGGTATTCACAAAGTGCCAAGCTCCAATCATTGCATTTTTCAGGCAAAGAAATATTCAAATATACCCATACCTGGACGATTGTCTAATTCAGGCAGAAAGCCAGGACAAACTTCTAAATCATATGGCATTTGTACAAAAGGTGTTAACTTGTCTGGGGTACACCATAAACGAAAAGAAATCACATTCGGTACCCTGTCAACAAATTATATTCCTGGGAGCAAGCTTGAACACAACTTCCCAGATGGCTTTCCTCACGCCAGGAAACAAATTCATTTGACAACTTAACTTCAGACTAGTGGCCACAAAAACCCTGCTATCTGCAATACAAATACTGCAAGCCTTTATGTTCATGGCCTCGTGCATTCTACTAATTCCATATGCAAGACTGCATATAAGGAAACTACAATGGTATCTAAAAAGCCTATGGTGTCAACATTCTCAGGATCTAGAAGCAATGATTCCTATCATACGTTGTCTACGGTTGGAATTCCTTTGGTGGCAGAGGCCTGCCACCAAAACAAGGGACTACCATTCACTCTACCCCCTGCCGCCCAAACCCTAACAACAGATGCATCAGACTATGCATGGGGGGGCTCACCTGGCAGGGAAGTGCATTCAAGGCAAATGGAACCCAAGTCAAATGCACCTGCATATCAGTCAAAAAGAAATGTTAGCTGTACAGAATGCTCTGACAGCCTTCAAGAACCACATTCTTCCAGGACAATTAATGGTAGACTGGCAACACCACTGTTATGTGGTACATAAACAAGCAGGGGGGGTACACATTCTTACCCCCTCTGCAGACTAGCCATGGCTCTGTGGAACACAGCCTTGAGCTACCAAGTGCATCTACAAGCTCAATTCCTGCCAAGAAAACTAAATACACTGGCAGATGAACTATGCAGAAATCTCATGGACCCACACAAGTGGAAACTGGAACCAAAGATTTGATCAACAAATGCAGGATCCTAGATATAGACCTGTTTGCCTCCCCCCAGGACTATCAATTGGACAAATTCTGCACAAGGACTCCCCACAAACAAGCTTGGAAAGTGGATGCTCTGTCCTTCCGTTGGAAAAATCTATCAGTTTATGCCTTTCCTCCTCTGCCTCTCCTCTCCAAAGTACTACTAAAGATCAAACAGGACAAACCAAGGATGATACTGATTGCACCAGACTGGCCACTTCAACACTGGTACCCCCTTTTGCGCAGTGTGTCACAGCTGCCCCATGGCACCTACCTCAGACCCCTACCCTGTTGTCTCAGCAGGAGAGCCAGATTCTGCACGCCCAGCTTCAAACCCTGAACCTGGCAGCCTGGCTAATTACCTAATCTCTCTGTTACCATCCCTCAGTAAACAAGTGTTAGATGTAATTTTGGAGGCAAGGAGGCCTAGTACTAGAAAATCTTATGCTGAAAAATGGAAGAGATTCTGTGCCTGGAACCAAACTCAAGGGATGGCCACAGCAGCGCCTAATTTACCTCAGATTCTTCAATACTTAACTGAGATGCTTCACAAGGGTCTTTCCTTTTCCTCCATCAAAATTCACGCCTCAGCCATTTCAGCTCATTACAACACAGAACCACCCGTGTTTTCTCACCCACTGCTCAAGCAGTTCCTCAGAGGGGCCAAAAACTTAAGACCACCCAGGAGAGCCCCAACTCCAGCCTGGGACCTTAATTTGTATTGGAAAAACTCACTCTTCCTCCTTTTGAGCCAGCTGCAACTGCAGAGTTAAAATTCCTTTCTTGGAAAACAGCTTTCCTTTTAGCAATCACTTCAGCAAGAAGGGTATCTGAATTACAGGCCCTTATGGCAGTGGAGCCTTTCATCATCTTACATGCAGACAGGGTGTCCCTCAGGATCAGTCCCTCTCATGCCCAAGGTGGTATCCAGTGTGGCTCTTAATCAGTCCATTCATTTGCCAACCTTCTTTTCTAATCCACAGAACAAAGGGGAACGGATACTCCACTCCTTAGATGTGCACAGACAACCTCGCAAAAGCCTTCGATACAATACCCCACTCGGGCTCTACAAATATTCGAAAAGATATGTGAAATTGATATAAGGAATTTAAGAAATGATGGTCGTATTACTCTTAAGTATTAATGAAATAGAATGCCTCAGTAATCTGAGATCTAATGTTGATATTAGAATTATTAAACCAGATAAAGGGGTGGGGCGGTCATAATGTACAAGGTGGATTATAATCTGAGAATGATGGATGTCTTATTGCGAGATGCTTATGTGAAGAGCTCTTTGAATGAGTTGAATGTTTCATATAAGAAGATTCGTAATGTCTTAAATGACTTATTTATTGAAGGTTGTATTACAATTGATGAATTCAACTTTTTATCTACCTCTTATCCAAAAATACCATGTATGTTTGGTTTGCCAGAAATTCACAAGTGTTTATTTTATCCCCCTATGAGACCAAATGTTGATGGCCGTGGGTTTATAACATATCCATTGGCCAAAATCTTGGATATCAGGTTGAAATCACTTTTAACGACAGAAAATAATTTATGTAGAGACTCCTTGGACTTTCTTGAAAGAATCAACAAGTTGGACTATGTTGAATCGGGCATTTTATTACCATGGGTGACGGACCTGTACACAGTGATACCCCATGAGCTTGGTCTTGAATGGTTTTGTGAATTGTTATGTGAAAAGGGTGTTCCTTAACCTAGGGTTAACATATATGATCCCTATGAACAAATGTTGGAGGTGGTATTGATGAATAATTTTATATTTTTTAACAATGAATACTTTCTCCAGAAAAATGGAGTTGCCATGGGTTCACCATGTGGGGGGCTCTATGCGAACATTGTCATGCTCCAGTAGGAGAAAAAATGTTTACTGAACTCAATTTATTATGAATAATGTAGAATGTACATCCGTTTTTTTGGATGACATTTTTATTTTTTGGGTGGGTCCCCGTGATAAGATTACAGAATTTTTAGATTTTATGAACAACTCAACACAATTTCTACATTTTACTTGTAGTTTTGATGAGAATGTAATAGCATATTTGGATGTTAAACTAGTTAAGAATAGGTCCAGGAAGGTTTTTCAGTCTGAAATCTTTCGTAAAAATACATTTGAATAGTTTCCTTCACTTTGATAGTGGGCATCCTTATAAACAAAAGAAGGGAGTGGTAAAAGGTCATCTAGTTAGGGCTGCCTGAATGGTTACCTCTTTTGATGCATTTTTAAATGAATGTGAACTATTGAAGGAAATGTTTAGGAGAAGAGGTTATCCTAACTCACTTGTGAATGAGGTCTTTTTTTGAGGTTTTGAATAAGAGGGAGAAGGTATCCTTAATCAGGATGTGGATGAAACTTGTTTGATCAATATACCCAATGTTAACAAGGAGAACAATAGGACCATAGGAGTAAGTTATGGAGATTCGACTTGTGTTGCGACCTATTATGGGCCCAGTGAAATAGTCATTGAAGTGAATGCTGATGACACAGGCATTGTGGACCAGAATGGAACTGAAAGGGCCGTAGGAGTAACACAGTTGAGATCAGCTATAGTTATGACCTATAATATGTCCAGTAAATTAATTATGGATATCTTGTATAAGAACTGGGTAATTATTGCATCCTGTAATGACATTCGACAATGGGTGGGTGAGAGACCGAATGTTATAAGCAGAAGGGGTAGGACCCTTAAAAATGCCCTTGAATCTTGTAAGAGGGGAGCTATGACTGGTTATATGAAATGTGGGGCTTGTTCATCTTGCACACATTCTTGAGGGCTTGTCTTGTGTTATCAGTGGGGTTACTATGGAACTGAGAAGGAAGACCACATGCCAAACTGAAAGGGTGGTATACTGTGCTCTATGTACGGTTTGTCCCACTTTCTACATCGGGGAAATGGAAAGGAGATTAATATGTAGAATATATGAGCAT
This sequence comes from Protopterus annectens, assembly GCF_019279795.1. NCBI lineage: Eukaryota > Metazoa > Chordata > Ceratodontiformes > Protopteridae > Protopterus > Protopterus annectens. The sequence continues at coordinate 606,453,941 of NC_056725.1, read as the reverse complement.
TTAAGGCACATTAGCTTAGGCAAAGAGGTGAATGCTCTCGCTAAACACTGTAAGGAGTATGAGGGGCATGATTTTAAATTTACGATAATTGGTGTTTTAGACATAGACCCAAGGGGTGGCCCCTGGACCCTACAACTGGAGAAACAAGAGGCACTATGGCAGATTAAAACTAATGCAATAAACTGACCGGGTATCAATGATGCTCTATCCTTAACCTGTTTCTTGAAGTTAAAAGCATTAAATAGATAAATGATAGATATTCATTTTTTTAACATGTCTTTATATAACTTTACATTTTATATGTACATATGTATATGTTTATTAATAGCATTTTTACCTATACTATTTTGACAAGAGCATGCGTTTTGGGGATTGGTGTGTTATTTGCTGTACATTTTAGTGTATTTTTTATCATGACATGGGTTCTTTGGTTGAATTGTACTGTGACTGTTGAATATTTATGAACTTTATGAATATTCATTATATGGTTTTATTCTATTGGTTTAATGTTAATTGGGGGTGGATCTGTTTGTTTAAATTGAGCTCCATAACAGTTTTCTAATTTCCTTGAAAAAGTGTCTGATTCACCAGAGATGAGAGCGCTTGGAATACTGTTTATACCTTTTGGATGTTTGTGACTACACCTTTCATGTGTTTTATTAAATACATTCCTGGATAAACTGTGAGTCGGCTTTTGTATCTGAGCCCACTGCTGCTGTTTTTGTCATTTAGGGTTTAGTATAAGTTGAGGGTTATTGAGCCATTCTTCTACAGAGAGGAAGGAGGCCTGAGTTTTCACTTGTAGTTCTTGGAGAGAAGGTGAGGAACAGATTAGTGTAGAGTTATCAGTGTATTGGATGATTGAAGCATGAAGAGTTGAAGTCTGGAGGTTGTTAGAAAAGATAGAGACAAGTAAGGGACCAAGTATGGAGCCTTGGGGAATGCCTATTATAATTGGTAAAAGAGGAGAGAGAGTTCTTGCCTCCATTTTACTGCTTGCTGTCTATTTGTTAAGTAACTCTGAAACCAGGTGAGGGTGGGTTTGCTAAGATTTAGTTTAGAGAAGGATATAATGTGTTTATTGTGCTTAACCATATCAAATGCCTTGGAGAGATCAAGAAAGGCAGCAGAAACATAATTGACATTATTTCTGTGGGTGTTTATTAAAAATGACAAAGAAGCAAATGCTTACTCCAAAACAATCCTTTTAGATTAGTGCTTTCATCCACTTCTTTAAATTAACTTCTTAAAGAAGTGGGCGAAAGCGCTAATATAAGGGATTGTTTTGGAGTAAGCACTTGCCTCTTGGTCATTTTTATTAGTTGGTTTCTTTGTTACTTGTGGGTGTTAATTGTATGAGTGAATGACAGAAGGGCTGTTATGGTGCTATGGTATGGTCTGAAACCATGTTGAGTATTAGTGAGAAGGTTGTTGGTGTTAAGGTATTTCATAATTTGTTTGTGTACATGCCTCTCCAGTATTTTGGATAATGGTGAGAGTATGGCTATAGGGCGATAGTTTGTTAGTTCTTTAGAATTACCACGTTTATGTAATGGAATGACATGAGACACTTTCCATATCTTTAGGACTAGGTTTTCAGGTATGGAATGGTTGATGAGAATGGATACTGGATATGCTATAGCATCGGCAACTATTTTTAGAAATTCAACAGGGAGTTTGTCAGAAGCTACAGTGGTAGGTTTTAATTTCCTAAGGAGGTTTGTGATTGTCAGTAGGAATGGGGTGGAAGCTAAAGCCATTATTATTAGTGTGAAGATCAGATGGTAAATTTGAGGTTGGAGAACTCTGAGAGTCAGCAAGTGCGATGATTGATTCAGTGAAGAATTTGTTAAATAGGGAGGAAATATTTTTTGAGGTATCTGTTAAGGTTGGAGAAGTGCCTGATTTTCCAGGTTGGAGAATATTGTTAATTGCTGACCAAAATTTTTTGGGATTGTGATGATATCTAGATTGGATATTGTGGATGTAACTAGTTTTGTCTGTTTTGACACATTTCTTTGCTTTGTTACAGAGTTCAAGGAAAATCTGCTTGTCTATAGGTGCTCTTGTTTTACGCCAGAGTCCAGACTTTAGATCTCTACTAAAATCCAGAGATAGTGTCTTTGGTCATCCAAGGGGCATGATTAGATTTACCTCTGATGGTTTGGGGAGGGGGGCATGGTCACCTTGGATCTAAAACATGCTTACCTGCACATACCCATTGCAAAGTTTCACAGGGAGCATCTTCATTTCAAAGCAGGTGGAAACCATTGTGAATTATGTGCTCTGCTCTGCCCTTTGGCTTATCTACCGTGGTTTAGAGTATTCACCAAGTGCCTGACTCCAGTAATTGCCTTCTGCAAGATAAAGGGTATCCACATTTGCGCTTGCCTTGACAATTGTCTGATCCAAACATATTCTGTGAAGAAGCTTCTCTCAGTCCTATGCCTCAATATGGACATTTCCTCCAGTCTAGGATTTGCCTTAAATTTAAGTGTCCAACCTCACTCCATCTGGAAAGGTTGTTTTTCTAGGGACCTTGATGAACACAGACATAGAGGGTTTTTCTGCCACTGGAAATGATCACTTTCCTGACACAAACCACCATTCTCTTCTCTCTTCAGTAATTTCAGCAATGGAGGTCCTGAGAGTATTGGGTTACATGTCATCATGTAACCTAATGATCCTGCCAGCCAAATTAGACACGAGGAAGATTCAGTGATATCTCATGAATGTATGGAAGCAACACAGTCAATAGCTCAAACAACAAATTCCTCTCCTTCCCTGTCTGAAAAGTGGTGGATCTCTCCTTGCAAACAGAACTTATGGGTACCCTTTATAATCCCTCCCCCAAAACATATCTTTGCCATGAGTGCTTCAGACCTAGCTTGGGGCCCATTCCAATGGCCTCCAAGCACAGGGAAAATGGGAGGCAAACTTTCTTTAAAAAACACTTAAACCTAAGGGAAATGATTGCTCTCAAGGGCATTCTAGCTTTCAAAGACCTGTGGAAACTAGGGACATTGTTTATAAAGACAGACAACAAGATTGCAGAGATATGGTACATAAGCAAATTGGGAGAAATGCAGTGCTATCCTCTGTGTTGCCTAAACAATGTCTATTTGGGGCACAACTCAGTCTCTGGGCCTTCACCTTCTGTCCCATTACCTGCTTGGGAAAAACAGTTTATGGTCTTCTGTCTACATTTTAACTAAAGATTAGAACCTTCCTTTATTCTCCAGAACTAGAGCTGGCTTTGTCTCTGCAGTCTTGTAGGGCATCCTAGCCTCTGCTTAAATCACCTTCCTTCCTCCATCTCTCAGCTTAGGGATTCTCCCCATTCTGTTATTAGTGAGACAGTGAAACACAATGAGCATAGTACAGCTGTGCCCACTTAACCATAAATGTTGATGTTGGAGTGCATTCACTGTTGCAGTAGGTCATCCCTCCTTTATTTTCATCTGTCATCCTTTGTAGTTGAAGTGGACACTCCATTCCTATCCCTTTTCCCATCCATTTTCACTCCTTCTCTACCATTGGGTGTTTAGAATTTCTTCCTTCCTCGGTACATCCGGAGATTTTAGGTGCCTTTAAGATTTGTAAGATGGCACTAGCTGATGACTTTTTTTTATAGCCAGATGCCCTGACTTCAGGTACATGGTGTTCACAACCCAGGAGGAGGGCTTCAAATCTCTGTATTTGGTCCAGCCAAGGGTTACTACAACAAGAATAACCCATATTGTTAGTAATGTAATAGTGAAGACACTCTAACAGCTACATTTATGTTAAATAGGCACAACTGTACTTAATCAGGAAATACTATAGGGATTTCATTCTTCCCAGATGGAAAAGTTTAGGAAAATAATACATCGGAAAGCTAGATTCCAAAAGACCTGCTCCTTTGTAATTGGGACTTATGCAGTTGTAAGGCCTCTCTATAAAACAGGCACACACTGAGAGCAAGTCGTTTTAGAATCTGGCCCCAAATAACCCTGTAGTTGTTTACAAATACAACAAATGCTGAGCTGAATGACTTTTTATAGTAACTGGTTCATCAAAATTGCCAGTAAAAGGAGCAACTGTATTATAACACAGTAGCTGAAAATGGTGTACGTTGTCTAAGTATAGTGATGGTGAAATGTGGGGTTGTCTGTTTTGGACAAGCAAAAAAGGAGGGTTTGGGGCATATCACAAATGTGAGATAGGATTTGCAGGTATGTTTTGCTGATTAATAAGGAATACCATTTCATATCTTTGGTATGAGGGGAACTGCAGGAATTTTGTAAGTCATGATAGACTTTTATGTTATACTGTGTGAAAATTTTGGATCGGGATAGACACTAATTTTGCTACTGAACACTGAAAAATAATTTGGTATGTAGTGAAATAGTCACATAATATATGCAAGAAATGATCATCATAAATGTTGATGTAATGTGTTTGTAATGTATTAACAAGGAATATATGAAACTAGATAAGAAGGAACCTAACATCATTGATATATTCACCGATCTGTAGCCAGACATCTGAGAGAGAGAAGTTAAATGGACCCTAGAAAGCCTTGCTTACAACAAGGCTGCTGGAAGAATGGGATTCGTCTAAATTGCTCAAAATCCTGCAAAAGTGTGCGTTAAAGTGCTACTTGGAACTTGCCAGCAAATTTAGAAAACACAGCCAAGGCCAGTAGATTGCAAAAGGTCAGTTTATATTCTAATCCCTAAAAGGGCAACGGTAAAGAATGGTTAAATTATCAAGTACTTCTACTTGTTTATATGGTAGTAATGTAATGCTCAAGATCCTGTAAGCTAGAATGCAGCAGTATGTGGACCAGAACTGCCAGATGTGCAGGCTGACTTTAGAAAGGGCAGAGACACAAGCGAACATCTGCTAGATAATGGAAAAATAAAGGGAATTTCAGTGGTATATTTGTTTCTGCTTTATTGACTTCTTTAAAGCCTTTGACCGTGTGGATCATAAAACACTTTGGCAAGTGCTTAGAGAAATCTGGATTTCAAGTCACATTATTTGCCTTCTGTCTGCAGAAAAATTCTTTTGAACTCTAGTGTTGAAGAAAACTTTTGGGAATTCATTGGATTCCAAGAAGATTAACTTGTCAATACTTAATATTAATCCAAACTGTTCACTGGAAGGCCTGATAGTAAACTAAAACTCGGATACTTTGGCCAGATAATGTAAAGACAGAATTCGCAACAGAAGACACTGATGCTGAGAAGGAATGAAGGCAAAAGAAGGTGACATCACAGGCTTAAGAGGCTGTACAGCATTACTGAAGTAACGAATATGAATTTGCAAGAACTTATAGAATCAGTTCTTCACATACAAGCATGGTGTGCTAAAATCTTTGAGGTAAATAAGTCATTTTTAAGTAAACGACAACAAATATGTTTGTTGATAATAGGATTATTATTTATAAGTCTGTGTTTAAAATTGTGAATAAAGTTCAAAAAATCTCCTATTCTTTTGTGATAAGTACCATAAGACCTTCTATAGTGTCCGTCTGCGCTGTAATGACTTCAAGTAGTTGGGACCTCAGCTTAATAGCTCATAGAATGGAGGGCCCCTCTGGTGTGTATGTATCTGAAAGAAAAATATCCATGTAAGATGTAATTATATTAAATACCTTTCTGATCTCAGGCACTGCGGTGGTGGTGCTGCGGTAGCGTTGTCGCCTCACAATTAGACGTTGGCCCTTCGATTCTCAGAGTGTCTTCTGTGTGGCGATCATGCGTGAATGGGCATTCCTTCGTTGAAGGTTGTGCGTTAGGCCCGGCAAGCCAGCACGTAAAAATCTACTGCCAATCATTAGCGGACCGGAGTTCCGCTGTGGCGACCCCTAACCGGGAAAAGCCAAAAGACACAAACAAACCTTTCTGATCTCAGGCACAGATTCACTGAGCACAGTCACACCAGCATTGTTGCACTTCGGAGAATGCAAAAATATAAATATCCACAAGTAGGCAAAGTGGGGGAATACATCTGTACACAAATAACTTTGGATTTGGAGGTCTTTGTTAGTATGAGGGACAAGACCCTTTTGCAGATCAATATTGTCAGTTTGTTTTCTGTTCCATTTTTTTAAACAGTCAATTTCTTAATTCTGTAGACTGTAGTGGTTTTGTTTATCTTTTACTTAACTTTACCCAAAATGTTCATATGTTTCTTAAAATATTTCTGTTGAGAATCACTTTCAATTAAAAAAAGAAAAGAGAGAAAACTAAATTCTTTTTTCTGCTCTGTGAGAGATTGTGAAGCTGTAGATTTCCAGAATAAAGTATTTCTGTTACATTTAGCACAAAATATTCAGCAATGTAACAACTATACGCGTGTATTATATATCTGAGACAAAATACTTTGCAGCTGCCAAAATGGACTGTCCCTATAAGACTAATGAAAAGAAATGATGTACAAAAGGAGAGTGACCACTGAATTTATGTACAAAAGGAGAGTGACCACTGAATTTATGTACAAAAGGAGATCGACCACTGAATTTAGGTGACAAGAAGTGCTGATTGAAGTTGAAGGAATTTTGACTTAATAACCTAGGTTCCAGTTGTGGCCATGGTTCAAGGTTGCGTGTCTTTATGCTTAAGATGATATCTTACTACTAAAACAGATTTTACTGATTACTTTTATGCCTGCCTGTAACTGGTCATGGTCATTTCTTTTAGCTTGTGTGTATGTGCAAGAAAACACTGTGAGTCAGTCACATCCATGCTTTTACAGATCTGGATCTCCAGCTCTACTCAGTTGCATACCGCCTACTTCGAGGCGATCTATGCCTGACATACAAAGCTATGTCAAATCCAGAATTAATGGACATGCTCCACCTCAGTAAATCTAAATCCCTTAGAGCCACACGCTCGAGGGACTTGAACCTCAGCACAGAAATAAATAGAACTTGCTGGAGGGACAGGTTCATAACCCAGAGGCTCCCTTCGCTCTGGAATAGAATTCCAGTTCATGTGATGCAGAGCACCTCACTGAATCTCTTCAAGAAGAATCTCGATAGGTGGATGGGGGATCGTAGGTTTGTCCCAGGGATTACTCCATATTAGACAGAGGCACATTATACTCAAATCAAGGGGTGGCGTAAGCCATACAGAATCGGGCTAGGCTTATAATTGCCCCAGGGCAGATAGCCTAGTATGGACCTATGAACCTATGGACCCATCAAAGCAAATGAGTATGTCGATGAGTCAATACCAGAACAAGATGATATGCAAAAGATTAAAACTTAAGATAATCTGACAGTGATAAGAGCATTTCGTTATTAAAATTAATGAGAAGGTATGTATCACAGCCTGAAACTAAAACCAAATGTAGAACCGTTTTCTTCTTTGCTAAAATCGTCTGCCATATTCTTATTTTGTTTCACAGTAGTATGTGCTTTCCAGTGATAGCTTTAAAATGCATAAAGTGCAAAGCAAAACATTACAGTTTCTCTTTGTAGAATCAGTTTCTTGTTCCCAGTCTATATCACTTCTGTTGTGCACAGAAATAACATCTGTGGGCTTTGTTAATGCTGTTGAGCACAGAAAATCTTTATCTTTAGCAGTACAGTGTTGTATGTTGTATTCCTGTGAACATTCTAAAATCCTGTATAGTACTTGTTGTATTGCTGGGACTGTGTTGCTTTCTGTTCCTTTCCCACTAAGGAGGGGCACTAGATGTTATTTGCAAACATATAAAATAAAGTTGCATATCCATTTTGTTTATATCTGTCATCTCTTAAAATTGGATGGCACACAATAATGCTTCATTATTGTGGTAGAATTAGTACAGCCTTTGAATCTGTGGACCAGTGAATTAAGACAGCATCCCTGGACTGTATTAATATAGCTTGTACATGGAAAATAGCATTTTTCACCAGGTGAGCAAGTCCATGATCTGTACTAACTGATTAATGTGTGTAGAAGGTATCAGCATAGATCATTAGGACTATGTACTGCTAATGGGCTTTATCCTATGGCCCCAAGTCTGATAATCACTTTGACTTTGAACAAGAAACATGATTTGGTCAACCTTAACTAAAGACTTCATGCCTTGCAGTTCTTATTAGCTTGCCGATTTAATTAAACATTTAAAAAAAATAAAAAATGCATTTAAGTTTGTAAAGTGTTCAAGACCAATCTGTATTCCTAAATCTAATTTAATTAGAAAATCTATTTCACAGAGGTGGTTGTGAATACTTGGAATTAGATGACTAAATGTTTGGCGAACAATGGTACTGTACTCAAAAGGCTCATTACAGAATTAAAACTGAGGGTAGACTGCAGAAGGGAGGGTTAGTGGCCAGTGCTAGTTGGATAGCATAAGTCAATTAATTAAACAGTTGTCTAAATGTGCTGACATGTATGGTTTAAATGCACTTATTATTCAAAATTATTCACATTTCTTCTCCAGTGCCAGCAAATATTGTCTTATAAATCCATAACAATAAATAAAATATACAAATAATTGTGTACTTTGAGACTGATGAAACGTAGTCTTTATATACATTGTTTAGTATATTTTTATTGCTCTCTGCCAAGTCATATGGGTCTGGGGTGTACAGCACATAATGATCTTTACTTCAAAACTACAACTCATGATATGGTTGTCTATTCCAGATATGAAATGGAACAACCTAAAACTGAAATTTCACTATGCATCTATATAGCACACCAGTCTGAGTCCAATCTTTAAGTCAATATTTAGCTTTTATTTCAAAGCAGCTGGTTTCAGCATTTAAGTATCTATAAGGTTGATTTTCTCAACAGAATTTTACAAGGCATTGTAGATATAGTAAATTAAATATAAACGTTACAGCTTCTGCTATATGAATGTAGGTATCTTCTTTGGTTAAGGGCAGTACATTTTCCAGAGTAATGCATATTTACGTGACAGTGAATATATGCACCCCACCTGCTCTGACAGTTGCAGCCACATGCAGATAAATGTTTTATATGCAATTTTTTTAATTAGTATTTTCTCTTCTGTCCCTCTATTAGCTGATATACTGCTTTCAGTGAACTGGACTCACAATGTGCAAAAACATACCTCCCTTGTGACAGAGTATGTACGTGGAATTGTAGTTTATCTAAGAGAACTCCGTTAATTTTCTGGCCCGCAAAGGACTGCCTAGTGTTCAGCGATGTCAGAAGTAAAGAATTTCTCATATTGTAGCTGATTCTAAGCCTTAATGAGTTTAGGTCTGTTCAGCAATTCAGTCAACTGTGCCATCAAAAGTGCATTCAGTCATTTCTGAGTGAGCAAAACCCTTCCAGTGTACAGCAAGGGCACTGTCTCCTGCAACATTGATGCTGTTAGGAGGGCAGCAACATAGAGATGAGTAACCCAGTTAGAGCAGTGGGCATTTTTTGATTAACTGGTTGAAAATGTTGACTTGCATAGCTGTATGTTTAAAAGCCTGAGTAGCCTACATGCATAACTGCTTTCTGTCAAGAAAATGACAGCCAGTCAGTGCAGTAAGATGCTAATAATATTTCATAAAGCAGTCGGAGGCCTTTGGCAGTAACACGATTTATACATTGGCACAGTATGTCACCTTTTCTCCTCTGTTTTTCTCATCTGTGTCAACAGTGGGGGTGCAGATACCTTGCCAAGAATTTATATCATGTTAGCAGCATTCTATCGTAGATGTTACAGTGGGACTCAAAACTGTGAAAAATTTAATAATGGAGTATTCAGGCAATTTACAGTACATTAAGTCCAGGTCAATGATATTAACCTAACCAACTTTTCTCTCATGTTTGGTCCTTTACGACAGAGCCATAATAAAAGTGAAAGGTCTGAAAAACATTAAAGTGAAAAAAAAAAGACATGACAGTATCGGGGGGTTGCATTAATTCTGTCAAGCAATGGTGCTTGCAAAAAATGGTGACCTTAATAAAGTACTACCTTGATTGTTTGATGGAGCTGCTGTTCTATTTTTATTTACTTTTATTTTATTTACTTTACATTTGTTGACCGGGATAGTCCATCTGGGTGTGAGCCCATTTTCAGCAGAGACCCGGGGAGAAAAGCTGCAATAAAACAAGAATAACATGGACAGGTACAGTGTCGGTTTTACATAGAATTAAACAGAAATATTTAGAGACAACAAAGAAAGTACAGTATACAATACTCACTTTGAAAAGGAGAAAATTATAATATATATATTTTTTATTTATCATTTGTTGACCGGGAAAGTCCGACTAGGTTCCACCGAGCCTGTTTTCAGCGGAGGCCTGGGGAGAAATGCTCCAGATATATATATATATATATATATATATATATTTTTGTGAGGGCAGGGGTCCATCTTTAGTTGATCATTTGAGTGTACTGTAATACGTGCACGTATGTATATCCTTACAAATGAAAAGGAAAAGGAATTATCAAATTATACTATTATTGTAGGTAGCTGATGGGTGTTAACAAGTGGGAGTGGAGTCTACATGGAGACTATCAGATGGCTAAAAATAATTGTCAAATCTAAGCAACAGTTATCTGGATCCATAAGCAATAAAGGGAAATAAATCATTTGGTACAGTTTGTATGTACATGTATAAAGTCACATGTTGCTGCTTTGTATTATGTTTTTTTGTAATGGAAAGTAAATATTTTACCATAGAAATAAAGAAACAATATGATTGGTTGCTAGGGGCCAGTAAATTTGAATATTTAAAGGGTATTGTAATACTAACATGCAAATGTGCTTGTAAAAGAAAGCTGCCCTTAGGGAAGCAATATCCAGCATTTTGCTATTGAATTATTGATGTAACAGCTTTTCTGGTGCACCTGATTGTGAAAAGTAATAGCCAACTATAAACCAGGGGAATATTTCACTATTTTGCACAATGTTAAATATCATTTGGTACACTGTATGCACATGAATGAAGGAATTCGTATTTTCTTGTATATTCTTGCTTTGCAGTTCATGATGTTCTTGACGTACTACTGTCTAGTAGTGGGAATAATTGCTACATATAGGCAAGTGGAACATTTATTTTATTTTTCTATGACTGCAGACCAACCATCTGTGTTGCATCTCCTGCTTCCACCAGTTCGTTCCTCTTACAAAATTCTTGCAGTGTTGCAGTAGGGAATAAGCCAATATTCAGCAATGCTTTTTTAATATTCCTGCAAAAGTGACCCTTTTGATTAATAGCTTATTGGCCTTAAGTTTTCTATATTAGAGAGTGTAATGGAAAACCAGTGAATGTGTGCATGTGTATATGTGTGTGTGTGTATGTGTGTGTGTGTGTGTGTGTGTGTGTGTGTATATATATAGATATATATATATATATATATATATATATATATATATAATATTTTGCTTATCTTATTTGTATAATCACTTTAAACTGTGTAATACATAAAGAACTGAAGTGTTTCTATTAAGTTAATGACTTTTTAAGTGAACATTTTTACTGTGCATAACAGCATGTCCATGTCAGGTAGGTATAATATATATTTTAACTAAAAAAATAAATTGTACTGTATAGCATATTGATAGTCTGTGCTGATCATAATTTGTTATTGTTTGAAAACTTTTAATTCTGACCCATTACCTTACTTTGAAATGAAGTGCATTTAAGATTGTTCTCATATGATAAGGTGATTGTGATTGTAGTCTGTGTTGCATACTCTGAACTTTAGTTGTATTGTGGTAATTTAGTATCCATCTTCACAGTTTTCCTCACTTTCTTTGGGAAAATGATACATCTGTTTATGGTATTTAAAGTATAAGTTGATTCAGAACCAAATAGAATTGCAGTAGGATGAAAAAAATAAGCTGAAGAGGTGTGATAAATTGTACTGATCTTAGCAACTTCTCAACCATTAAAACTGAATGAATGCTAGTAAGGTGATGGACTCGGCAGGTTGACCATACACCTTCATCTTCCATCACCTTCTGTAGTACCTTAATCACTTTTGTATGCTTATAGAACATTAGCTTATATAGATTATCTTTATATTCTGGAAAATAGTCACAGTATTAAATTTTATAATGTTTAATTATTAAATGTGGTACTGTCTGCATCTTGAATAAAGTCTGAGGACAAATGTCGTTATATAAAAGACAAAAAGGAGCTACAGCCACCACAAATATTACTTTAATAGGCAAAGCTTTCAAGTACAACAGGCTCTTCTTAAGTACAAATCAACAAATCGTACTGAACACACACACACACACACACACACACACACACACACATATATATATATATATATATATATATATATAGTCAACAGCATTAATCAATTAAATTAGTCAATTACATTAATTTCATCTAATTAGACATACTTAAAATACAAACCCCAGAATAAATAGAACACATACATAAAAACAAATAAATTCATACAAAGTATAACATAATCACTAAAACCCAACTACTAAAAAGAGAAATCATGTTTTCATTTTTAATACAGGTTTCGCACTATTATTAACATTTAAACCTGGTTCACTATCAGCTCTAAAATAATTAAGCCACTTATATTCAGTAACCTCAGTTAATTTGGTTATATTTCAGGTCTATATTATAACAGCGAATGCTTAAAATAGCGAACACTGTATAATCAACCCTAAATAAATCGAAACGGCAAAATGCCAAACACGTGGATCAGCGATATTCCCCCCCCCCAGGGTTACCGAAGATACTTAAGGACTCTGTGAAACCCCCATTTAGATCTATTGTTGCGGGTGGTGGGTGGCTGAGAGAGCCCTCTTCAATTATTGTTGAAAAACAACAAAGGCCAGTCCTTCATACCTCTAGTATAGTACTACAAGACTCTAAGCAGATTTTAGGCAACTTGTATGATCATGTACGTACCACCATCATACCTAAGGATTGTTTGATGGTTACAATGGATGTTAGATCATTGTTCACTATCATTCCCAATAGGGAAGGCATTGAGTATGTTAGTAATTACTTACACCAATATGGTAGGTATGACAGCAAGATGGTGGATTTAATTTGTCTTTTGAAAATAATGCCTTCTTTTTTGATGGTGTTCATTACCTACAAACCTCTGGCGTAGCTATGGGCACTTCATGTGCCAGTAGCTATGACACTATGGTTATGGCTGAGTGGGAGAATGTTTGTTTTAGGGGCACATGATTTTTCTGGTTTTGTGAGCTTTTATAATAGGTTTGTGGATGATGTATATATGTTGTGGACAGGTAGTGAAGATGACTTGCATTGTTTTCTAGGTTACCTACATAGCACCACATCCTTTTTGAGGTTCCTTAACTATTCTGCTACTGAAATAGAGTTCCTGATGTGAAGGTTGTTAGATTGCCAGATATGTCCTTTGACACTCAGTTATTTAGGAAAGAATGTTTTAGAAACTCCTTTCTACATAGAACGAGCATACATTCCCCCATTTGTGTTCTGTAATGTTGTTAAAGGTCAAGGGGATGTGGGCGTCAAGACTGAATGCACAGGATGTGGGGTTCAATAAAGAGCTGGCCACTTTGAGATACTGCTTTGAAGAGAAAATATAAGAAGAGGGAGATTAATCAAGGACTGGAACTTAGTATTATCCTTAGATCTGACAGGGGGACACCATATTTTTCCCATGATCATAGTACTGAGCATCCATATACTTTAACTGGAGTACCTAAGCGTTTTAGTCTCCCTATACAATATAGCAGCAATGTACATGATGTAATAGGGGTTATTACAAAAAATTGGCCAGTCCTCCTCACTGATGAGAGGATTAGAAGTATAGTACGAGAGGAACCAGCTTTTACTTTTAAGAACCAGAAAAATCTGAAGAGACTGCTCTGTTATCCTGACAGGGTAAGGAATGGGGACAGGACTGACAATAGAGTTATTACTATCCCCTGTGGATGGTGTAGCTATTGTACTTATAGAGACCAGCAATATTTTCATCAATCTTGATACTGGTCAGAGGTTTTACTTTAAAGTATCAGCAGATTGTATCACCAAGGATGTGATCTATCTAGCCCATTGTGTAGAATGTTCTTCATTCTACATAGGGAAGAACAACTGTAGGTTTAGAGAACGCATTCAGGAACACATATTCTATCAACATTGGGTATGTTTCTAATGCATTAGCTAAGCATGTAATGGAGAGGGGAGAGTGACATCACTTAATTTTGTGTGATAGATAGGGTTTACGAAACATTGAAGCTAGGGGACGTGAGGAATCGGACTGAATCTGTGGAGCTTGAATGGATCGTTAGGATGCAGGCACATAAAGGGTTAGGTTTGAATGAACATGTTTCACTTAAGCCTGTTTTGAAAACATGCAGACTTTTTAGATAACCTACGTAGTGCTTTGCTATATATTATATACGTATATATGCTCTGTATTTTTAAATTTATATAGTGCTATTCGTACCATGTTAATTGCTTCAGTATAGTTTTATATGTCATGTTTCTTTATCTCATTCTGCGAGTGAGGTAGGTGTGTCAATTTGATGTAATATGATTGGCTAACTTGATAGTATTTATATGGCTTCATTTTATACAATGGTTGATCTGATGAAGCGAAGTAGTAATTTTCGTTAAAGCACTTATCCTTTTATTTTGATGTAATAAATATGTTTGTTTTTATCTGCCTGTTTCCTTCTACATGTTTTTCTGTGTGCACCAGTTTTTGGATTGTATTTTCTTGTTGTCGTGGACTGCACCCAGATTTGCCCAGTTTCATGGAGTTGTTGTTTGATTTAATCACCATGAAATCCACATCTCGCCCACACCCCCTGCAAAGGTAACCACCATGAAAAACTTCTCTAAAGCTGACTTTGGGCTCCTAAAAAGAGATGCATGACTGCTGAATCATACACCAATATACTGTACGAACACGTACATAAATGTACGGAACTAGCCATACCCAACAGAACCAAGATGCTGTCCTCCAAAAAAAGGAAGCCAATCTGGTGGTCCCTTGCCATTAATAAACTCTGCAACAGAAGGAAGAAACTGTTGTAGAAAAAGGTGAAGTCCCAAGACTGGAAAAACTCCCTTATTAGCCTCAACAAAAAGTTGAGATCCCATATCAAAACCTTTAAAGCCAGCTATGAAGGCAGAATTGCGGCAGACACTAAAAACAACCACAAAGCCTTCTATAGTTGTATCAGAAGTCTCCATGGCAATACCCAGGTTTGCTCTTAGTTTACTGCACAGTGGTACCTCCTATACTGAGCAAACAGTTGCCAACATACTGACCGACAGATTCATTGCCAACTTTACCCCCCCCCCCAGTGACCAATCACAATACCAGAGGAATGCCAGGCACCCAGCATTACTGCAGCACAGGTTAAAGCTGCATTGTCCAAGGCCATGAATACAGCTTCCATGGGACTCGACAATATCCCTGGATGTGTTCTACATGAACTACAAAGTGAACTGGCACCACATCTGTGTGCCCTGTTCAATCACAGCCTCACCTCAGGCTTTGTCCCTACCGAATGGTGCACTGCTGCAGTCATCCCTCTCCATAAAGGGGGAGCGACTACAGACCCTGGGAATTCTCGCCCCATTAGCCTGATGAGTCTGATATGTAAGGCTATGGAGTGCATCATCATGGACCTAATTAACAAGGATATAGGGAATCTCCAAACTCTAGATTCCACACAGTTTGGTTTTGTGAAAGGTAGATCATGCCTGCTCAACCTGGTTGACTTCTTTGAGTCAAGTCACCAGAGCTGTGGATGAGGCCAAGGCAGTTCATACAGTCTACCTCACTCTGGCCAAGGCCTTTGATACTATTCCCCAGTCATTGATAAACTCACCAAACTAGGCATCAACCCTTATGTCACTAGGTGGGTTGCAAATTGGCTCACTGAACCCACAGTGTGAAAGTAGCGGACTCCAAGTCAGATTGCTGACCAGTCACAAGTGGAATCCCACAGGGATCAGTCCTGGGTCCTCCTCCTGGTTGGCATCTACTTCTAGGCCAACACAAAGGGACTCTGGCTAACCAAGTTTGCAGACGACTGCAAGCTGGGACCCATTATTAACTCCCCAAATGATGTAGACATTCTACAGAAAGGCCTCACTGAGACCAGTGACTGTTGTCAAAACCATGGCCTTAAGCTTAATGCCAAAAAATGCATTGTCATCCCCTTTGGGAAAAACTCAGTTCCCACTAATTACCACATTGATGGGAGCCCACTGAACACTGAAGGCGTTATAAGAGATCTGGAGAGACAGGTTGACGTCAACTTCTCCTTCGTCCACCACATTGCCACTGTGGTCAGAAACTTCTAATATGAGGCACATCTCATTACCAAGGGTTTTGCATCCAGGAAGAAAGAGGTCATCATCTCTCTCTACTCTTCCCTCATTAGGCCAATCATAGAGTATAATGCCCTATTTGGCATGTACCTCACTAGACACATGCAACAGCTAGAAAGCACACAAAAGTACCTCATGAAGAGGATCCTAGGCCATAAATATATGTCCTACACAGACAGACTCAAAAAAACTCCAGCTATTCTCTGTGTCATATTGTCTACTAAGAGGCGATCTCTGCTTGATTTACGAAGCCATGTCTGACCCAGGTCTGTTAGAAATGCTACATCTAAAGAAATCCTAATCCCTCCACACCACACACACTCCAGAGACCTCAACATCATTACCATAATCAGCAGAACATGCTGGAGGGACAGGCTCATAACCCAGAGTCTGTCCATGGTCTGGAACATGTCAAGCAGAGCACCTCACTGGCCTTCTTCAAGAAAAATCGTGATGGGTGGATGGGAAATAGAAAGTTCATCTCGGGATCACTATAGTGGCTGTACTTGACAGAGACACTGGGAACTATCGTCTGGCGGCATGATGCCAGGGCACTTCTATGGGCTAGGCTTGTAAAGGCTCCAGAGCCATTAGCCTAGTACACACACCTGTGAACCGATAAGTGGATTAATTGTTTTAGAGCTGACTGTCAACCAGATTTAAATGGTAATACTTTAAAAACCTGTATTAAAATTGAAACATAATTTCTTTTTTTAGTAGTTAGGTTTTAGTGATTATGCTGTACTATATATGCGTTTGTGTTTTTATGAATGGGTTTTATTCTGGGGTTTTTATTTTCAATAATTCTTATTAGATGATATTAATTTATGTAACTGACTAATTTATTGATCAATGCTGGTGACTATGTATATGTGCTGAGTATGAGTTGCATTTGTTGATTTGTACTGAAGAAGAGCGTGTTGTGCTTGAAAGGTTTAGCTATTAAAGTAGTATTTGGTGGTTGTAGTTCCTTTTTTGCTTTTTATATACTTTGGACGGTTTTGTTAGGCACTCATTTAGTGGATTAAGCTTTAATAATTCTTTTGGGCAGATATTATTATTTTCGGGGAAGATCGGTTTCTCCATGAAACTATTAAGAAACAGAAATATTTTTGAAAGTCTAAATAATTCACAGGAAAACTACTTTTATGGATTATGTTGATTTACAGAACATCAAATTAGGGTTCTTGCTATAGCTTGTATGACATTGACTTTGTCTTCCCTGGTTTGAAATAATGTATATGTAAATTTTTTTCCTGTTTCTTGTACTTCATTTTATTTCTGTGTAATATATATATATATATCTATATATATCTATAAAATATAAATACTTTTTTTTTTTTTGCACAGCCTATGAAAGGGCTCTTCACAGCAAAGGTGAATTAGAAGATGGCTTTACATTTTGGGGCTACAAGAAGGTAAGTTTGTTTTGTTATAATGTGACCTTATTTAAGGCTTTGGTACTCCAGCTGGAATGCATGTGTTATGTTCAGTGAAAACTGATCAGTACTCACTTGATTTAAATGACAAAATAGGACATGTCTAGGTGTACACATTGGTGGTGTAATCAAAATGCTTATACATGTTCCTTTTCACTTCACTTTACCTTTTGTCACTGAATCATTTTCATTTGCATTATTTTGAACACTTAGGGGGTAAAGTGAGCTTAGTTGTCATGTTTCTTGCTGTTATTCACTGGGGATGGCTCTTTGAATTAACTGTCATTTATCTACTAAAGATATACTTTTCTCTATTTACCTTGTGCACATCCACATCTGTGCAACTTTTGTAATTGCATTAGCTGCTACTGTATTTATTGATCCCAGTGAAAGTGAAACAACTACCTGTGCCATCTAATGCTATTTAGTGATGTTAGTAGAATGAAGCTAGGCTGGGCCTTAGTATACATGCCATATGTTCTTTTAAGCTCAATTACAGAATACCACAGGACTGTACTTTGCGGCCCTTACTAGTCACAGATTGTTTGATTCCTTTTGTAGAAATTTTAAAGGAAAGGGAATTAGAAGACAACAACTATGTTGTCCAATGGATTCTTTACAGATACTGCAAGAAAACCTCTAGCCACCACCTTCTTATTGCCAATGGCCTTATACGCCCTCCTATCCTAACAAACTGAAATGATACTCAAAGAAAGAAACTTGCCTCCTGTTACAATAAAATAGCTAAAGCAATCTCCCTCATTGGACCCATCATTGTCATAGCTTAAAGCAATTAAACTAGCTTGAACTATACAACTACCTAACATATTCATAGCTAACTACAGCACACAAACTTGTTCATCATCCAGAAAAATTATCTGTACTACATAACTTATTACTGACCTACTCACCAGCAAGGGACCTCCACTCTAGTAACAAATTCGTATTATTTACAAATAAGTCAAATAGTGTTGCAGGAGACTCGCTTTACTTCCAGTATGTTGCTAAACTCTGCAATAGTATCCCCACACAAATAAAACCGTCCAACAAACTCAATAGTTTTAAACCACTGCTTAAACAGTTAACCAATCCTGGTTCTGCACATGCTCATTTCAAGGTTAAAACCTCTCACTGAAATGACAAAACAATTTTTATACATAACTCGGGCCTGTACTATGTTGTACATGGGCTTTCTCTTTAGTAACTTCCATATCTGTAAAATCTTACAATGTATACATGTAACTAGAAATGTAACTATCTCTGTGTTTAACTGGAACTTAGTATAATGCAATGTAAGCAAATAGAGCTTTTCTCCCTGGGCCTCCGCTGAAAATGGGTATTACCCAGTCGGACTTTCCCAGTAAACAAAGACAAATAAATAAATGTTGATGTCAGCCAAATCTGTTGTCCTTCCCAGAAGAAGAGTTGCAAGTATTTATTCATTAAGTGATGACCTTAAAGTCGTACATACTTGTCTGACTTGAAAATTGTTTAAAATCGAAGTCCACTAAGATGGAGGCCTTGGCAGTACATGCAGCCTTGGGAGATTCTTCTGCTGTACCATAATGCATTTATATCGTGGGGAAGTGACAGCCTTGAATTTGTTAATAAAGCTGGAATCCTGGTATTACTGTTGATTCATTGCTAATATTTCAGGACCAGGTGTCAGCTGTAGCTGAATCTTATTTTCATCTGAAAAATATCCTCAGAATCAAGGATTTAATACATCAGGCTGGTCTCTAGGTTGCTGCTGTTCTTGCCATGTTCTCTCCCACATTAGATTGCTACAGTGCTCTTTACCTGGGATTAACTAGCACTGACCTTCATTGTTTTCAGGTGGTGCAGTACTCTGTAGCTAGGCTACATAATGATACGTTCCCTTACCAGCAAATTACACCTGCTTTAAGCAGCCTTCATTAGCTTCCTATTCATTATAGGATAATTTACAAGATTCTAGTATTTATCTGTTCTTTCCTGACCTTAGTCCTTGCTGCCTGAAGGAGTTTATTATAATCTGTTGAATTCAGGCTCACATACATTTTTTTCTGTCAAGCTTCTAATTTGTGGAAT
Source organism: Protopterus annectens (assembly GCF_019279795.1). Taxonomy (NCBI): domain Eukaryota; kingdom Metazoa; phylum Chordata; order Ceratodontiformes; family Protopteridae; genus Protopterus; species Protopterus annectens. Next base: position 606,434,158 of record NC_056725.1, on the reverse strand, counting down.
CTGTTCCCTTGGTGGCACAGAGAATGCCCTTCATCGTCCATCTTTAAGCAGGCAATAAAGAGTTAATTGTTTGAAATGACATTTAAGAGCATGGGTTGATTATCTGTTTTATCTATAGGTATAATTTGGTTTATTCTTGTTTATCAAATTATTATTACCAGCATTTCATATAAAAATGCTTACATAAACTTGAATTTTGTTTAAGGTGCTGCTTTCTGTAAGTGGAAACTCTCTTGCTGCAGCATCTTCCAATGTATAATAAGGTGCGCCATCCAGGAAAGCAGAGTAAGGAAGTTCTTCAAGATGTTTTATTGTAACCAGTTTTATGTATTCAAGCCCAAATTTGTATAAAAGTGAATTCACAGTAATGATCTCAACAAAAAAGTGCTAAAGAACGTTCATTCTGTGATGCTGTGTCTGGTATCCAGCTGCTATCACATACACTGTCCTTATTAATTCTTAAAGAATTGGGCTTTAGACTACTGATTCTTTTTAAGATGCTGGCTAGTTCGCAGACTTCTAAATGTTCTGTTAAGTTTTATAAGTTCATAGGTGGATGCTAGGCCAGCTGCCCTTAAGGGCCATTTTAAGCTTAGACAATAACACAGTCAGAATCAAACCCTGTACCTTGTGTCTATGAGGTGAAGACCTTAACCATTATTAGGATAGTGTATTTCTTTGCTGTTGGCATTATTCTTCAGTATTTGTAATGTTTCCATTTTGACTAGTATTACTTTTGGGAGTGCTTTTTTATGTGTTCTGGTTTTAGTGCAATATTAATTAAAATGTGTGGCCTGCTTTTAAAAAGTTCATATGCAGGCACAAAATCCCCTTGCAAAACAAGCACTTATGTGTAAGTATGTCTGGGGAAGCCCACATTAAGGAGGCATGTGGAATTTATTGGGGGTTCAATCCATCTGCCCTTGCAGATAGGTAGAGCAGGCTAAAGCCTGAAAAGTGGAAGGCTGCTACTATTAATCAAGATGCTGCTGCTTTTTTATCTTTTAGGATATCCCCCTTCCCCATGTATCTGAACAGGCTTCTGCTCCTAAGAGAAAGGTAGCTGCTCATCAGAATTTCTCCAAACCCATACTGCAAAGAAATGTAAGACTGCAGAGCCCCTTCCCTGTCATGTAGCACAGGTAGATGTGGTTATGTCAAACAAATCTCCACCCACCCTCATTTTTATTGAACCTTTGCTCCATTTCCCTTTATCTCACTCCTCCAGGTCTGTTAGGTCCTGTGGATCTAGACTGCAACAAGCTGTGCAAGGCATTTCTGAGTGTGCATCATACATGGTTTCGGGCCTCATCCCCTGTTAACATCGGGGCGAGAGAGGTGCCATCATTTTCTTTTTCTTTTTTTTTTTTTTTGCATTCCAGTCGGGTACTGTTCCCCATGATGCCTTCTGTTAACCTGCCTTTATCAAGGTTTATGTCAGTAGACCCATAAAAGGTTTGCTTTTCTTCAGACTTTTAGAGCAGAACTCCAGACTTTGATTATATGTCTGTGCCATAATGTTGTCAATGCTGAGATTCCTGATTATTGACACCTGGAGTACCAGACTATCTTTAAATACTCGTACCTAATGTTTACACCTCAGGATTAAGTTTGGTTCTTGTTTAGCTCGGAGCCAACTGTTCTGTCCCCATGGTTGGCTTTTCCTGTCTCTGCATTGATCCCTTATGTCAACCTCACTGACATTAGAGTCATTGAGCTGGGGGTCATCACTGAGCGTTTGTCTTCTGGAGTGAGGGTGAGCTCCTTACTTCTGACTTCATTGTTTTCTTGGTTTCACTGTCACTCTATGAGGTAGAGCTCGTTAAAAGGCAAGCTTAAAATCTGGGCATCACCTTCCTCTAAACTAAGTAACCCTACAGTACATGTGGCATACAGTGGTTCATAAGGACTGCATGAATAGCTGGATCTTGCATTGGTGTCTGCTGGTACTCCTGGCTGCAGCTCATAAAATTTGCCAGAGCTGTAAGTTGACCTTCTTAAACCTTCATTTAGACTTTTGTTTTGGCCTGAAGAAGACTAACATCTTAAAGGCATGAAAGAAACAGGGCAGTCACTAGTTGCACTGGGAGTGAAATCAAATCTGCAGTATTTCCTTACCAAGATGAAGAGGAAGCCATGCTGGAATTGTTTCCATTACACCTCTCAGACCCAATAACATCATGTAGGTGATAATTTTCATTTTCCCCTTAATGTGTCCCAGCAGGGATATGAACCTAAAGCTAGAGAGTGCATTCAATCCCAGGGTCGATTACAGCAATCCTAATTCCTTGCCTGACTGCCTACCAGCAGAGGCAGCCAGGGAAGTTCTTCCCCCAAATTTAAGACTCAAAGGAAAGACCAAAAAGGGAGATAACCAGAAGATATTCAGTCCCCATTCCTCTTTGCACCTTGTGTTGTTTTCCTTCATTTGCTGGATATCTCGCTCCCATCAGAAAAACCTGGCAAGGAAGAGGGTGCTGAAGCTACTCAACAAAAGTGCCATCCAAAAGGTTTTGCTGCACCAGGGAGGACTAGGTTATAATTCCAAGTTCTTTTTATTGCCCAGAAAAACTAGGCATACAAAGCCATTCCTGGACCTCAGTGGCCTAAATGCATGCATCTGTAAAGACTGCTGTTGAAGGTCTTGTTACTGTCTTTCTTCTTTTGTTTATTCGAAGGAGATGAGATATCTTTCATTTACTTCCAGATAAAGATTGCAAATGTGTGTGGGAGAGTTTCGCATTTTCAAATAAGGAGTTAGTCACTATTAGTCCAGGACTCTTCTGCTTGGGTTCAACTCTTCCCCTGATGTTCACCAGGTAAATGTCAGTAGTTGTGACATGAGACTGCAGGGATGCAGGGAATTCTCCTTCCTGGACAGCAGGCCTAGATGCCTCAGCCTCAGATGGTATCATCTAGGAAATCTCCTAGGCTGTTCTTTAGGTTACAGTGAGCTTCACAAAGTCCCATCTCCCCCAGTTTAGGTTTTGACCTTTCATGGCTGTTCCACCCAGTACCAGGATGTTTGGGAATTTTTTCCCCAAGACTTCCAGTTCTGGATCATGTAGTCTCTTTGCTTCTTTCATCCTCAGTTCTGACTTTAGAAGTGTGCCTGAAAATCCTGAGATTGATGGAAGAATTGACCTTCATGAATATCCTTCATATGGATGACTGTTGCAGTAGTTATAAACTGTCTCCGTTGCTTAAGCTTATTAGCTGTTGGAAAGACTCTGTTTTGGGAGTTATCCACTGATCCTCTGTTTTCTGAAAGGTCTATTGATGTTTTTGCTGAGAAGAAACACAGGCGAATAGACCCGTTATACAAAGTGTTTTTTAACCAATTTTAGATTATAATGTACAAAATAAGATTACATTTTAATTTTGAATTTTGATCAGATCAAATATTTCAGCTTCTTCTGCTACAGTACTGATGCTATACCATTGGTACACAGGCCTGTGAAGCAGCCATTTGTTTGATATCCAGGACCAAGGCAACGTATAAGTTCTTTGCCATTGCATGCTTCTCTGGCATTAGGGAAGTCCTTACATCAGCCTGTCCTCAAGCTGTCTTCCAAGAGTGGTTCAGGCTGGCATAAGACTTCATGGCCTTTATTCAGATCCTGCAACCAAGGTAATGCCAGCCTTCTGTGTTGGGTATTCACCCCTCAGAAGAAGAAAATGGAACCATCTCTCAGAGGAATGGCAGTCCTCTGATTCATATGAAGAAGCTGTGCTATACACTTGTGGATATCTTCACCTTTAGGTTGTGAATCTGATGCCGAGGACACCTTGTGCTTTACTTTACCCCCAGAGGCATTTCTTTTTGTCTAGAATAAAGGATTAATTTAAATGGGAGTTCATGGAGGGAAAAGATGCATAGACAAGAAACAGTGACTTTCTGAGCATGGATACTCCTAGGCCACTGGCATTCCCTGCAGTTTTACATGCCGTGAGAGTCATACTTCAGTAATCTTTGGGCCTAAAGTGAAAAACAGTGACCAGAAGGGAACAAGATGGAAAGACCTTTTCTTCTGTCTACCCCCAAGAGATCTTTTTCTAAGAACCAGAAATGGGTAAGAAGCTATAGTTCCAGAAATTCCAAGAGTTCTATCTTGATACTACTGGAGGTAGAACCCCCAGAGATGGGGGGGGGGGTAGTTCTAATAATGCACACATAAGGCAGAAGTGGGCCACAAAACCAAGGCTTCCTTTCACCGAGGGGTCTTATCAGCACTCTTGAAGATTGCCAGACTGCCGTTCTCTGGACTAAACCACGGTTCAGACCTGTTGTTGGGGGAGGGGTTGCTTATCCCTGCAACAACCATGAGTGCAGAGAATAATAACTAGAGGCAATTACGTTTCCTCTCTTTGCCTTCCACTAAATTCAAAAAGATTCCCAAACATTCCACCCTCTCAAAGACCAGCAGCATTCAAAGAAATACAAAAACTGCTAAAGAACCGAGTCATCTAAGCAGTCCCACCAGATGAGGTGGGATCCAGAACTTACTCTAGATTCTTTAGTGCCAAAAAAGAAATGGGACCTCAGGCTAATTTCTCACCACAGTCACCTCAACCAATATGTCAAACAGTTAATGTTCCAGGTGCTCAGTCCATTCTCCCATAACTGAGAGTGAATGATTGGATGTGTTGCACAAACTGCGTACTACCATATCAAGATGGGCAGGTGATCCAGCAGGTTTCTCCCCTTCTAAGTGGGAATCAGTCAATTCCAATTCAGTGCCCAGCCCTTTGGCTGCACCACAGCACCCCTAGGTGGTTCACCAAATACATTGCTGTGGTAGCAGCATACCTCAAACTGCAACAGATCCAGGTGTTCCCATATATGGACAACTGGCTGATTTCCTCCACTACCAGGAATCTTCTTATCCAAGCAAGAAACTCCTTGCTCCAAATTTGTTTGATGTTGAGCATCACAGTAAACCCAGACAAGTCCATATTCCATCCTGTACAAGTGATAGAGTTCATACGAGCATACCTGGACCCAGTTCATCATACAGTGAAACTTCCACAGAGCCAGGTTATCCACTCTTCACAATCATGCTCAAGTCTTTCTCTCATCCCCAAAAACAATAGTGAGAGTGGTTCTTCATTTGCTGGGTTCAATGGCTGCATCCATCACTTTGATCCATCTGTCCAGGTACCATACACGTGTACTCCAGTGGACCCTAACAGTGGTCTGTCATATGCTAACCAACATCTTTCCAAGTATGTCTAATTTACATTTCCAGGACTCTCATTTGCTGGTGGCTTAAATCCCCTATGGTAATGCCTGGTCACCATTTTGTTTTTCCTCAACCCACCATGGATGATTCCCAGTTGGGGTGGGAGGCATGACAGTGTAAAGACAGATCAAGGCACATGGTTCCTTTCTGAGTTCATTCTCCATATCAATATTCCAGAGTTGAGGGCAGTTTGTCTAGTGTTGCAGGCCTTCCAGGAGTACCTTCCTCAAGGATTGATATCTATCCAGCTGACAACATGTTAGTAGTCTGGTACATCAACAAGCAAAGGGAAACCTGCACTTACCCAATGTGCCGCAAAGTCATGAGGGGTTTGTCAGTGGTTGATATCTTCTAATTGCATTCTTCTAGCAATGCATATTCTGTGGAAGTCCAGTGTTCTAACAGACAGCTTAAGCAGATCTGTCCTCCTGCCTCATGAATGGTCCCTCAGTCACATTTTCTGCTGTTTGAGCCAACCATACTGCAACCTTTTTGCTACTCTCCACAACACCAAATGGAGCAGATCCCCCCCCCCCCAAGGGGAGTCACCCAGGGTGACTTTGATTCATGCTTCTCCCCCTAGTCTCCTTTATGCCTTTCCTACAACTCCTCCCATCCCAAAATTTCTTTAGAAAGCTATAGAGAGGAAGGTCCTAGTGATTCTCATTGCACCCTTTTGATGTTGATAAATAGGTTTCCTCACTTATGGCCTCATCTGAAATACCCTGCGTGGGTGCTGGATCGCAACCCAGATTTCATTTCTCGCCCATCTGGCCTGCTTCTCCTGGACATTCAA